>NC_052154.1:133752763-134052763 GCF_902713615.1 Scyliorhinus canicula | reverse complement strand
TCTATGTGCTGTGATGATTTAATGCCAGCACTGCCATTTTTAGACAGCACACTATAGCTACATGCTGTGTTATCCTGAAACAACTCAACAAGACATTAAACAACATGCAGGATTTAAAGGGATCATGATCTACTTACAGGTTACTTGAATGATCAGTTCTTCTGGCTGCTGGAGCCATTGTGTGCACTTTTGGAGCTTCTTATGCCTGCCGAAATGTTAAATACTCTAAAGGGAGTGGTCTAGCCAGCACTGATTTATACTTCCGTTCATTTAAAATCTTATGCTGAAACAAGCTGCTTCCAGATATAAGAACATAAGAACATAAGAACTAGGAGCAGGAGTAGGCCATCTGGCCCCTCGAGCCTGCTCCGCCATTCAATTAGATCATGGCTGATCCTTTGTGGACTCAGCTCCACTTTCCGGCCCGAACACCATAACCCTTAATCCCTTTATTCTTCAAAAAACTATCTATCAAAATATGGGTGGCCTGATAGATTATCTTCTGCGAGAATGAAGAGAGGCCACACAGAAAATGAAGAGTTGATAGAAGCGGGAGCAATAGGAGGCCAAATCAACACGGGGTACTTCAGGAGCACTTTCCTTACCTTGAATGACAACCAGGGTTGAGATGTCTTCACTGAACCCATCATGAGTAAAACCTGCCAACTGCTTCGGCCACAACTGCAACCTTAAAACAGGGTGAGGACAGCATTGTCAGCACGACCATGGCTCTTCTATGAATCAAAATTACAACAGAAAAATAAATATTGCCAGAGAAATGAGCGGTCCACTCCAATTTTATGATTTTAGTCATTACTTAACGCAGTAAGCTTATACACTTATACATTCCTTTCAGGTTACTGCTGGAGAAACACGCGACAACTTGCAGACTGTAGTGTACTGCTGCATAAGGAAGGTTATTCAATCTGTCCATACACATGAAAGGGAGATTCATCTCATTCTTTCTTGTCAGAGGCATGTAGGCAGAACGAGCACAAACATTTGCTCGGATTACAGGCTTCCCCATGGTCTGGTGTACCACTGATTGCATGAAGGTTATCTGTGCAAGTCTAATGTCAACTACCATATTCGTGAACAAAATGGGTTTCCACTCCCTCGGATGGTGTGCGATCACAGGCAGCAAGCACATCATGCAGTGAACATCTGGTATCTGAGCAGGATTTCTTCATTCTGTAGCTGTCGCCTGTGCCAGTGGCGGACTGGGTCTAAAAATATTGGTTGCCAGGAGACAAAGGGGGCCCACCCACAACTACAATGCTATCATTTAATTTTCATAATGAATAAATAAAATTTTCAAAAAATACATATGGACAAAAGGGTACAATTAAAATTTTTGTGGAAAAAATGTGTATTTCTTAGTAATTACAGTGTACATGTACTGTACATATTACTGGCAGTAGATACCAAATGTAAATATAGAATGTTATAATTGAATTTTTTTTTTAAATTTTAAGTAATTGGTTGATATTTTTAAATAGTTTACTGCACAATTTACACATTAACAGATAGTTCAAAAGCACAATAGAGCATTGCATGCAGTCCACTATATTAAGAGCAATCGTTTGTGTTCGCTAGATGATTGTGCGAATCTGCCAATAATTGCTTCTGCATCCAATTCATCTAACAATTCCTTTTCAATGGATAGCAACATGTCTGATTCCAAATTCTCCTCAGACAGCGAATTTCTTAACCTTGTCTTTATGATCTTTAGCTTTGAAAATGTGCTCTCACATTGGACTTGAGTAACTGATAGTGTGCAGATGACTTTATAAAGTTCATAAAGGTTATCATATGCCTTGTCATGAAGTCTGTTGGATGCCAGAATTTTTAGTACACACGATGGGCAAGTGCTGCAAATTTTACAATTGTTGCAACTGGAATCCATATTCTCACCATCATTAAGCAATAGCTTTAATACATCAAAGTTTGAAGCAAAAGAAAACAATTCCAATATTACTGATTTGTGGAAACAGCTTAATAATACCTTCCAATGCTTCATCTTCAAGGCCCTTCTCTGCAATAGTTTTAAACTTTGCTGGGTCCAAGCAGGACAAATCTTTATACAACTGTTTGTGTTGTACAAAGCGTGATTCTAGTGACTGGACAATGCGATCCATTATTAGGTTAAACACATTTACTCGAAAATCAGCTAGAGAATCTGAGGAATTTCTTTCATCATCAATAAGCTCATCTGCCATTCTTTTCTTCTTACTCTGTCTCTTAACTCGCAATGCTGTTTCCAACGCATCAATTTCCAATGTTTGATTTTCATCCATATTCATCTGTGAAATCCTGTCATTACATTCATTTACAAATTCCAAAGCCTTGCTGTGAACGTTATCAAATGTTCTTGTCTGTTCCTTCAACTTTGTTGTAGCTGAATCTACCAAACTCCATGCAGTAAACATATCTAAACCACTTGTCTGTAGATAACTTGATAACGGGGTTGTAGTTTCAAATATATACAAGTAAGTAAATGCTGTCAATATGGTTTCAAACTTTAGAAGACTTTGAAGTAAAACATTTGCTTCATGTTTTGTTTTTGCATCGAACTTTTCTGAATCTTGTATCATTGATAAGCATGTCAATAGATTTACGAAAGTACTGGCAGCGGCATCATCAAAACGTCCAAATATAGTTGTTGCTGCATTGGATTTTCCTGACCATCTGGTCTCACCAATTAGCTTTAATCGTTTCATTTTTTCTTGTTCTAGATGTTTTCCAACAACTTCTATCCATACAGCCATTCTCTTGTATGATGCTTTCACAAAAGTTGCTATATTCTGGAGCAAATTGAAAAAAGAAACTGCAGGCACACAACATTTTGTTGTTTCAGTTATCACCAAATTCAAGACATGGGCATAGCACCATATATGAACATGTTGATCAGCCACATCAGCAATTTTACTTTGTAAACCATTATACTGGCCATGGTAGCTTCCAGCGCCATCTGTGCTATCAGATAAACATTTTTGGGGGTCAATTTTAAGATGCTGTAATGTTTCAATCAAAAGATCAAAAAGTCCCTGTCCTGTCCCATCATTACTTGGCACAACTGAAAGTAGTCGCTCACAGATAATACCTTTAAGCATATACCGAAAAATAATGCTAAACTGATCGATGGATGAATTATCTTGTGTTGAATCAACCTGAATAGAATAATATTTTGCTTGAGAAACTTCATGACTAATTCTTTCTTGTATCATATTCTTCATAATTTTGATTAACATGTTTATAGTTGTTTTACTCAGGTATGTAACAAGTCCACCACGGCCTTTACTTTGAGCCTTTCCTTGTTGCTCTAATCGTTTGATTCTTTGTTTAGACTTGTTTTGCACTGCAGAAACGTGAGCTGCCATAATGGGGTCACATTTTGCCATCAACTGAACTGTAGCTAAAAAATTGCCATGATTCAGAACCTCGTTATCTAGAGTGTAGGCTGATTCATTTCTGTGACCTCAAAAACGAAGTGCTTGCTTGCCTAACATCTTTATGAGGTCTATAATCCTCATGACAATACTTCTCTGCTTCAATACTTCTTCTTTACTTTTAATTAGTGATGCTGCAAAAAATTTATCTAAGGTGCCATCATTAACCACACTGATATATTGCTGAGCATTTCTGACATGTGTTGTTGTCGATTCATGTAAAGTCAAGCTCTGGCTAATACGCCTGTAGTCACTAAAGCCACGTACAAAGGGTGATGGATTACAAGTGTTGGGAAACTCAAAAGCTAAGCAGTATGAACAATATAAGCATCTATTTTTTTTGTTATATGTTAGCCATTTTCTTGGGACTGAGTCATTCATAATTTTCCTCTCATACAAACGAGCATCAAATGGCAGATCATCAAGTGGCTGAAGTGAATGTTCAGCAAAAAACTGTTTTAGCTTTGCTCGTGATGGATATTGGAAGATTCCAGTAATTGATCTTTCATTTTCTTGCGTAGGTTCATTTATAGGATGTGCTTCAGAAACCAAGTCATTTATGCTTGAAGGAATATCTGATTCCCTGCCACTAGTTGAAGCTATGTGTTCAGATGTTGCAACTACAAGCAGTACAGATACCGGAACAAGGAAGCCAGAAGAAATATTGGGCCTGGGTTGATTAGTAATGGATGCACTTGTATTTGTCTCTACATTCAAAGTAGCTCTTCTCTGTTCTTGTAACTCACATGTCATTGCATCATCACCGTGAGCATTGTTTCTTACTTCTTGATTATTTGTTGCAGAATTGGATATTGATATGGATTGTGCTTGTGGTATTATAAACTCTGTAATAGGCCTGCATCGCTTGGCTGATTCCTTCCTTTCTGCTTCTTTTTGTTCTTTGCGTTTTAGTGACCCAGATTTATGCTTTTTCTTTCCCATGCTGGTAGAGGTAATATTCCTGAAATAAAAACTTATTTAAAAATAGCCCACATTGGGAAAAATGAATATTGATGATTGCAAGAATAACTTGACGGAACGCCAGATAAATCCCTACTTGATAAAAAATATAAAGTAACTTACTTACACTTCAATAGGCTATGTTCATTAGTCAATACTACTGTGGCCTATGCAGCTTCAGAAGAGGAGAGAATCCACTGTCCAGTGTTCACACCAGCAAGCAACTGAGACAACTGTTGAAACTTAGAAGTTTGGTCCGACTATAGTAAGACATTAAGAATGGTCCCACGACCAAAGTTAACATGTCCAGTTTGATACTAGTGTAGTGTTACAAGTCGCAACCCTTTGAGTTTACCGATCATGGCTTATCACTTCAATATCTTTGACCTCATGATTCACGGTCAAAGGTACCGCTTCTCCTTTTCGGTGACCTCACGACCCTATGTACTGCTTGATATCCTTTCAAGTTGCCGACCATCTCAAATCACGAACTGTAACTTTATCTTTAAATTCACACACTCTTGCTGAAAACGTGGATTTCCAACTATGTCCAACCCAGGTGAAACAGCCCCCCCCCCCCCAACCCCCCCTCCACTCCTTTTCACATCCGTTTAACACTGCTTCGTTCCTTCATACACTGAGTGATTATTTGTTTGTTTCTTTATTGCATTTTTATTTGGTTTTGCTCTTTTTAAAAACAATTATATTTTATTAAGTTAGAATACAAATCTCAGGAAAGAAGTTGGAGATTTATTTATCTAATTAATTATAATTTTTAAGGGCCCTTCAGAGATTCACGGGCCCCTTCTTGGCTCTCCGGGCTCTGGACCGATGTACCGGCTGAACCAAGACTACTGCTTGATATCCTTTGAAGTTGCCGACCATCTCAAATCACGAATTGTAACTTTATCTTTAAATTCACACACTCTTGCTGAAAACATGGAATTTCCTTAATTATGCCCGACCCGGGCCCCCCTATTCCACATCCTTCCACTACCTCCCCTGCTTCGTTCCTTTTCATGCACTGCTTATTTGTGTCCTGTTCTCTTTTTTTTCTTATTCCTTTTTATTACTAAAACAGTTGTCTGTGTTTGTTTCTTTATTGCATTTTTATTTGATATAGGGGGCCAACTTCATCAGAGGCCCACTTGCCAGCGGGCAAGCTGACACCCTGGCCATTCCGCCACTGGCCTGTGCTATTTATATTTTAATCACCCCGTCCACAGCAGGCATACAATGAGAGGCACGGTGTCACAAGGAACATTATTGTGGACACCCTCAGGCAACAAAGCCACTGTTTGAACTACTCTGGAGGGGTCTTGCAGTACTCAGCTGACAGCGCCGGCCCTAGGGTTGCTGGCGCCCCGGGCAAGCTGAACTTCGGCGCCCTTCAGGGGGGGGGGGGCCGAGGGGCCGGCGGGGGCGGGGCCGATGGGGGCGGGGGCGGGGCCGAGGCGGATGGGGGGGGCAAGGCGGGGGGGCCGAGCCCGAGGCGGGGGGGGGGGCGGGCCCGAGGCGGGGAGGGGGCGGGCCCGAGGCATGGAGGGGGCGGGCCCGAGGCGGGGGGCGGGCCCGAGGGCGGACGGAAGGGGGGGGCGGGCTGAGGGGGCAGCCCTGGGGGAGGGCGGCCACCGCGCATGCGCTGGTTGGCACCGGCCCAACTGCGCATGCGCGGGACCCGAGTCTCTGGCGCCCCCTAACACATGGCGCCCCGGGCGACTGCCCGAGTTGCCGGTGCCTTGGGCTGGCCCTGTCAGCTGAACAGGCATCATGATTCATGATTCAACCTGGTCATTCTGAGGGGACAGCCCTCAGCACCACCTATCAGATGAGAAGCTGAGGATGATGAGCACGAGGAGGTGGAGGAACAATAAGTGGAAGGGAGGCTACAGCATGGACAGTGGCTTACTGCCCAGCTCTCTGTGATGAAACAACTAAAGTTACCAGTAACCTCCACCAAAGCTCCCCAGTCACCAACAGTCCCACAGTCCTTAACTTTCCTTTATCACTGAGCATCATAGAATCATAGAATCTCTACAGTGCCGAAGGAGGCCTTTCAATCCATCAAGTCTGAAAGAACACCCTACCTAGGCACACTCACCCGTCACCCCACCTAACCTGTACATCACTGGATACAAAGGGAGAATTTTATCATGGCCAATCTACCTAAACTGCGCATCTTTGGACTGTGGGAGGAAACCGGAGCACTCGGAGGAAACCCATGCAGGCACGGGTAAAAAGTGCAAACTCCACACAGTCACCCAAGGACGGAATTGAACCCGGGTCGCTGTGAGGCAGCAGTGCTAACCACTGTGCCACCGTGCTGCCCACATGATCATCCTCTTTCCAGCAACACAAAAAGAAAATCCACTAGGAAATGCACATTTCAATCCAATTTTATAAAGCCAATTATTACATAATGCAAACAAAAGTAAACTAGCCACCCTTTATTCCTTTATTGCCTGTTTTCTGTGTGCCTTTGCTTTTCCCGGTGCTCCTATGAGGTGCTTTCCCAGTTACTGCGGCATGGGTAATGGAAAGGTGCTTGTTGTCTGGAAATGATCAGACATTTTGACCAATTTATTATTAAAACATTTTACCCAGGTATCCTTATTTGCGAGATGAACAAAGGACAAAAAGAAGTTCGCAATTCAACCCAAATTTACTCACAAGTTTAATTAATGTCCACAAAAAGTTACCATTTTGTGGTGAATATATTCATCTAATACCTGTATGATACTGTAACCTATGACCTGTGACCTGGAAGTGGTGATACGAGCTGCTTCCAGGTACTGTACTGTAACCCCGGTAGGGCTCTGCCTCTGGCTCCGCCCTCACCGGGGCCATATATTGACCGGCCACCTGTGGGCGGCATCCATCTGTACTACCGACTCTGGCTAGGCAAGTTCATGACTAATAAAGCCTAATGTTCACTCGCTCTCTCTGCCTCTCGGTGAATTGAAGTTATATCAATTTATTAGTCATAGACAGCACTATGGAAGCAGCTCTAAAGCCAGACGGCTCGAACTCGACGTGCGTGCGTCCGAAGCCAAGGAAATATTCAAACATTGGCTTTGATGCTTCGAGGCCGATCTCAGCTCCTCCACAACACCTCCCACAGAGACTCTCAAGCTGCGACTCCTCCACGCTTGGGTGAGCCATCAAATCTCAGTAATGATCGAGAAAGCGACCACGTACGAGGTGGCGGTTGCAACTCTCAAGGCACACTTTGTGAAGCCCGTAAATGAGGTGTTCGCCAGATACCTCCTCACTACTCTCCATCAACGCACCGGAGAATCGCTGGACAAGTATCTGGAAACCCTGACCCTACTCACGAGGAACTGCAGCTATCGAGATGTGACGGCAGAGGAACACATGAACTCACAGATCCGGGACACCTACGTGGCGGGGGTCCGCTCGAACTATATCAGGCATCGCCAGCTGGAAAACGGAACTTCCGACCTGCGGGACACAGTAAAGCTAGCTACCTCATTAGAGGTGGCCTACCAGAACCTCAATGGTTCCCCAAGGGCCTGGCGAACCCCTCGTGGACACCTCCGTCGCGGCCCCCATCAGACCCGACTACGTTGCAGGCCTGCGTCGCGCATCTGCCAGCCCAGCCCGGGGAATTGCAGTGCTACTTCTGTGGCCAGGGCCAACAACCCCGGCAGCACTGCCCAGCCCGCACAGCGACGTGCACCAATTGTGGGAAAAAAGGGGCACTTCGCTTAGAGTCTGTCTGGGCCGACCCAAGGCTCAGAAAATCGAAATCGCACCAGGCATGACCCATGGACTCACAGCCCCACAGATCCTGCAATGCGGCTGCGTGCCTGCCCCGGAACACCCCCATCAGATGCATCATCGACATCGTGCGACTTGTGGGGGCTGCCATCTTGGTCGCCAGCCCCAACAACGACTGACACGTGCGACTCATGGGGTCCGCCATCTTGGCCGCCGGCTCCGGCACCGACCAACATGTGCGACCGATGGGGGCGGCCATATTGGTCGCCATCTTCGCCCCAGCCTGACATGTGCGACTCATGGGGGCCGCCATCTTGTGACTCCACCTACCACACAGACTACCCGCAGCTGGGAACAGTCACCCTCGACCAGTCGCAACCAAAACGGCTGAATTACTCCATGATGATAGTCCGGGTCAATGTCTTTTCGACTCCGGGAGCACTGAGAGCTTTGTCCACCCGACACGTTAAGGCGCTGCTCCCTCCACACCTACCCTGCCTCCCAAACAATCTCCCTTGCCTCTGGGTCCCATTTGGTTCAGATTCAGGGGTATTGTATTGCCAATCTCGCGATGCAGGGCGCAGAGTACGCTCATTTTAAGCTTTCAATGTAACCACTGAAGCCTGACCTTACAGTTCAGCGGCCCTTGCCTCCCCCTCATGGTGTGCAGCCTCGTGACCCTCAAGATCTCCCCCCCTTCACTCTTTGCGAACTTTACTCCTGAGCATCGATGTAAACCCATCGTTACCAGGAGCAGGCGGTACAGTTCACTAGACATGACGTTTATCAAGTCAGAGGTCCAGCGACTGTCGAGTGAAGGGATCATCAATACCAGCAACAGCCCCTGGAGAGCGCAAGTGGTGGTTGTCCGGACCGGGGAAAAGAATCGGATGGTTGTGGACTACAGCCAGACAATTAACCGATTCATGCAACTGGATGCGTACCCCCTCCCCCTCTTACTGGAGATGGTCAACCAGATTGCGCAGTACCGTGTGTTCTCAATGATCTGAAGTCGGCCTACCACCAGCTCCCAATCCGCTTGGAAGAGCGCCACTACACTGCCTTTGAAGCAGCCGGCCGACTCTTCCATTTCCTCAGGGTCCCCTTCGGCGTCATTAACAGAGTCTCGGTCTTTCAGAGAACGATGGACCGAATGATGGACCAGTACGGTTTGCGGGCTACATACCCGTACTTGGACAATGTGACCACCTGCGACCATGACCAGCAGGACCATGACGCCAACCTCCAGACGTTCCTGCAGGCCGCCCAATCCCTCAATCTCTCATACAACAAAGAAAAGTGTGTTTTCTGCACTACCCAACAAGCCATCCTCGGCTGTGTCGTGCAGAACGGAGTCCTAGGGCCCGACCCCGACCGTATGCGCCCCCTAACAGAACTCCCCCCTCCCCACAGCCTCAAGGCCCTAAAACGATGCCTGGGGCTGTTCTCCTACTACGCCCAGTGGGTCCCCAACTATGCAGACAAAGCCCGCCCACTTATTCAAACCACCACTTTTCCCCTGACGGATGAGGCCCACTCGGCCTTCAGCCTCATCATGGCCGACATCACCAAGGCCGCAATGCACGCGGCAGACGAGTCCATCCCTTTTCAGGTAGAGAGCGATGCGTCAGAGGTCGCACTGGCCGCCACACTCAACCAGGCGGGCAGGCCAGTAACATGCTTCTCTAGGACACTCCACTGTCATAATATCCACTCATGTATATCATGAGATGCAGACAGGCAGTGATTGACACACAGGATAACCAATGAACACACACGACACAGAACAACCACTCACCAGACAGGACACCACCACTATAAAGCCCTCAGGGCATTAAGGACACACAGGACACGGCCAGGGAGATAGTCGCAGTGCACAGGCCAATGAACATCATCACAATGTGATAGAGAGCTAGTCTGGTCAAGCCAGTAGGAGGTTATCAGTTAGGTTAATAGAGTGCCAACTCACAGCAGATTATATACAGCAATCAACAGTTCAATAAAACAGTGTTGGACCATCTCCTGTGTCGGAAGCCTGTTTCTCGTTTTACAGCATCCAGTTGCAGTCGATGTTAGACCAACACAGATAACACATCACCCACTATTCCGAAATTCGACACCCCTCGGTCGAGAAGGAAGGACAAGGCATAGTGGAAGCCGTGCGGTACTGAGGCACTACCTAGCCGGTAGGAGGTTCACCCTCGTCACCGACCAGCGGTCAGTAGCCTTCATGTTTCACAACGCACAACGGGGCAAAATAAAAAATGACAAAATCTTGAGGTGGAGGATCAAACACTCCACCTACAATTATGATATCAAGTATCGTCCTGGGAAGCTCAACGAGCCCCCAGATGCCCTGTCCCGTGGCACATGCGCCAGCACGCAAAATGACCGACTTCGGCCTATCCACAATTACCTCTGTCACCCGGGGGTCACCCGGCTTACCCACTTCATTAAGGCCCGCAATCTGCCCTACTCCACTGAGGAGGTCAAGGCAATGACCAGGGGCTGCTAAGTCTGCGCGGAGTGCAAACCACACTTCTACCGGCCAGACAAGGCTCACCTGGTAAAGGCCTTTCGGCCCTTTGAGCACCTAAGCATTGACATCAAAGGGCCCCTCCCCTCCACCAGCCGTAATATATACTTCCTCACCATCATGGATGAGTACTCCCGCTTCCCCTTCGCTGTCCCCTGCCCCAACATGACCTTGGCCACCATAGTAAAGGCGCTGCACAGCATCTTCACACTGTTCGGTTTCCCTGCCTACGTCCACAGCGACCGGGGCACATCGTTCATGAGCGATGAGCTACGTCAGTGCCTGCTCAACAAAGGCATCGCCTTGAGCAGGACTACAAGCTGTAACCCACAGGGAAACGGGCAGGTGGAGAGGGAGAACGCGACGGTATGGAAGGCCGTCCTGGCCCTCAGGTCCAGAAGTCTCCCGATTTCCCCCGCTGGCAGGAGGTCCTCCCTAATGCCCTCCATTCCATCAGATCGCTCCTCTGCACAGCCACGAACGAGACCCCTCATGACCGTTTGTTTCTCTTCCCCAGGAAGTCCATCTCCGGGGTCTAGCTTCCATCTTGGCTGAAAACTCCGGGACCAGTCCTTCTCCGGAGGCACATGAGGAGCCATAAGACCAGCCTCCTGGTCGAGAGGGTCCAGGTGCTCCACGCCAACCCCCAGTACGCTTACATTGCGCATCAGGACGGACGGCAAGATACGGTCTCCCTACGGGACCTGGCACCAGCTGGTTCCCCTGCCAAAGTGCCCCCATCCCGCTGCCACCCACAGCACCCCATATGCTCCCCTAGGTCTCCTGTATTGATCCGCGCCGACACTGCAGCCACCCATCACCCCCCTGCCTACCCCCACACCCCAACCGTCTCCAACACCCCAGACTGAGGCTCAAGCTCCGGACACAACACCCCTGGAGTCACCACCTGCGACAACTGTGCCCGCCGCACCACCAGAGCTGAGGAGGTCGAAGAGAATAATCCGGCCTCCAGATAGATTGAATATGTAATGACCCCACGTCACCCCCGCTGGACTTGATTTTTTTAACAGGTGGTGAATGTGATGAATGTATCTCCTAATACCTGTATGATACTGTGACCTATGACCTGTGACCTGGAAGTGGTGATACAAGCTGCTTCCAGGTACTGTACTGTAACCCCGGTATGGCTACGCTCCAGCTCCGCCCTCACCGGGGCCACATTTAGACCGGCCACCTGTGGGTGGCATCCATCTGTACTACCGACTCTGGCTAGGCAAGTTCATGACTAATAAAGCCTAATCTTCACTCGCTCTCTCTGCCTCTCTGTGAATTGAAGGTATATCACATTTCAAATTGTCTTGATCTTTATTTGCCCAAGTTCTAAAACTGCCCGTGCCGATGAACTTGATCGAGCCACGGGTTCAATTCTCAGTCTCTGCCATCTCCGGGTCCTCGTCTGTGAAGGTGATACTTGCACACTCCCTTCGTCCATCTCTGGGTTGCTGCCGAGTCTTCTCTGTAGTCTCCGTGTCGAGTCTTCACTGGGATGGTCTGCAGCTGTCCCTTCTTATCCCCCTCGTCGTGACCTTTGAGAAGGTTCTCTGACCTTCAGCTCATTAGGTTACTGGGCGAGGGTCACAACATCCAGTAAAGTTACAGATTCCAAATGTGTAGGAGACCAAGAACCACCCCCACCCCCCCCCAGGGGTCCATCTTTAGGTGCATTGTCCACATGTAACCCTATTCCATATAAGGTAACGGCGGGGATCTGAGGTGCCAGAACAATCGTCCTTATTTGGTTAAAGCCAGTTATCTCCAATCTCCCTGGCTTGCCTGCCTCTGACCAGTGTATTCAATCTTGGCCTGTTCAAATTCCCATCGGGCTGATAGCGGTGGTTTAACTTAAAGTGTCCAATTCTGTGTCAGGCCTATGATTCATGCCGTTGGCCATGTGGCCTCAGTCCCTCCCCTTGATCCATGGGCGTCAGCCAACCAGATCATCACAGAACTCTAACCCAGCTCCCATATGGGCAAGCACTAGAATCTCAGGCAAATAGTACTAATGCCGAACTCAGCATGGGTTAACTCACAAACTCTCATACATTGTGAGAACATCATAAGTACAAAATTGAAAATGCTATACATACAAAATTAACCTGTAGAAAATGCAGATAAATATAGAGTGTAAAAGTAATATCTTTTTACAGAGGTGAGAATCCTTAATATAGTCCTTGGTCACGGTGCTGGATCACTGTTTCTACGTCAAGACGCCACATGAATTCTTTCTTCCAGCAGACGAGTATCCTCACATTTGCTCATGTCCGGTGGGGTGTACCATATGTAACCGGAGTATATTAATTTAAACTTATTGTTGTCAGTCCTTTCTTCTATGTGTCTGTGTCCCTGTCTCCACTCTGTGGTGAAGGATCCCATGTAGCATAATACATTCTATAGAGAACTCAGGGTAACATCTGTCATTATTCTTTTAGTATCTGGTTCTTTTTCCCCATTATCCCTCCCACCAGATGCTGACTCACACTCCGTGACTCAATCGTCCCGTCAAGAAACCTTTTATAATATTGATTAATTCTCATATTTTTAGGCTTTGCCAAGGGTTTCAGTTTTCTCCCAAATCTTTGGAATGGGTCCAGACATCTGTGTTTATGGTAGTGCTTTCCTGGAATGAAAAATGTTGTGGTTGCTATCACAATGCAGAGTTGCGCAAGCAGATGTCATGTGGTAAAAAGGGACAAAATTTGAAGACAAAGGAAAGGAAGATAATGCACTTTCCCTGAGTGAGGAAAGAGCAGAGGTCGGAAGGATTGAAAGCGGTGATTACCAATTAGTTTATGTATTTAGGCCATTCCATGGGTTTTGAAGCTTTGCCCCAGAATTTGGAGCAGGCCAGGCCTCCGTGTTTAATTTGATGCCTTCCTGGGATAATGAGGTTTGTGGCTAATACCACAATGCAGAGTTGGACAAATAGAAGTCGCATGTTCGAAAAGAGGTGGAATTGGAAGAAGGTGATGAAGAAAAGAAGATGATCTCCAGAGAAATTAAAGAATGAAGAAAACATGCATCAAGGGAAAGAAAACAAGGGGCCTGTTTAACCCTGTCAGTGCACATGTAGGATGAACTATACCAGGCCTTCACTAAGGCCTTCACAGGATCATAGGGTTTTCCCTTCGGCAAAATTAAAACTCTACATTTTCTTATTTACAATTAGGGACGATACAGCCCTCCGTATTCTCAATGGGGTTGTGATTTATTTAAGTGGGCCGGCTCTGGCTACCTGGGACCTGGTCTTCCCCGGCCTCTTCACCGTACCAGGTGCTTCTGGGGGTCCCGGCACCAGGTGCCCTTCAGAGTTTGTGACTTGACCATGACCTGTCTCCTCCTTCTTCGGGCTATTTGACAGGGTTTTGCGTTCAGGGGCTGTGTGGTTGGAATTTGAACATGGGGTCAGGGTCCGGATTCCGGGGGCGATGGCCAGGGGCTGATGCCTCAATTCCCTCTGGCAATACGTGGCACTGGTGGCAGTTGTTTTGGGAGCCAAGCACCTTCATCTGGTTCACATGGTACCGCCCAGCTTTTCCGGAATCCATCAGTACCCTGTAAACAGATGGGCTCACCTTATCTACCAACGGATAGGGTCCCTTGTATCTGTGGGACAGGAACATGCCTGGTTAGAAAGCCTGAAGCATGACCTTCTGCCCGATTTCATACTCCACAGGGTTCACCTTGCCATCAAAGTATGCTTTGCTCTTCTTTTTTCTTTTCCCCATTTTCGCAGCTGTTGCCAGTTGTGAAGCTTGAATGTTTTCCAGCGGTGTTTAGACTAGGGTCTCATGGCTAAGGGCTATGAGCTCAGGTTCTGATAGGTTCAGTCCTAGCATGGATTTGATTATTCTCATGGGTTGCCCTGTCATATGTACACAGGGAGTGAACTCAGTTGCTCTTCAAACTGCGTTCCGAGTGATCATTAAAACAAATGGCAGAACTTTATTCCAAGTATGGTTATTTTGTTGGATGGTCTTACAGATCATGGGCGGAATTCTCTGACCCCACGGCGGTGCAGAGAATAGCGGGACGCGCCGTTTTTTCCCGCGACGCCGGTCCGACACGCTCCCGCTATTCTCCCCAACGCACAAATTTTTCCGACCGTCTTTCCCGCGAATAACCCCGTCAAATTGCCCGAAACGGCTAAAACCGGCCTCCCGCTATTCTCCGGCCCGAATGGGCCGAAGTCCCGACATCGGCACGCAAGTTGAGTACGCCGGCTGACACACCTGCTTTTCAAATTCGTCAGCCAGTTGAGCTAGTCGGGGGAGGGGAGTGGGGGTGGGAAGGGGAGTGGGGGGGAGAAGGAGAAGTGGGGGGAGAAGGAGAAGAGGTACGGCCCTCCCTGGCTCAACCATCCTCGCCGCTTCCTCCGTTCTTCTGGCTGCACGGGCCTTTTTACGACGCGGAGCGCCATCATTGTGGCGTCATTCGGGAGTCGCAGCCTTCTCGCGTCATTTGACACGTGACACCCGCGGCCCCGCTCCTAGCCCATTTCCGGGGTGTGAATAGCTCGGGAGCGGGGCCGTATCGGCCCGATTTCACGACGGCCATCCCGTTTTTTATCGGGAGCGGAGAATACCGCCCCATCCTCTTCACAATCTTGCTGGATTCAGGATGACACACGATGTGGAAACGTTTGGTTGATCCTAAAAACATTCATAGCCTTCTGCGCCACCTGGGTGGTGAAATGAGTGCCCTGATCCAAATCTATGCTATGAGGGAGGCCCCAGCTACTGAAGATTTGTTGCACCAGGATGTGAATTTGGTGGTGTTACTTCGAGTGCGGAAGACTTCTACCCATTTTTTAAAAGCGTTAATGTATTTGTAACCTCCTGTGCCAGGCAGTAGGAGACCGATATAATCAATTTGCAGATTTATCCAGGGGGTTTCTACGGGGTGGGTATACTTCAGTTCTCCCTTGTGGTGTACCTGTCAGGATTGATTTGGGCACAGACTATGCAATTATTGATGTAGTGCCAAATGTCTTTATCTATGTCTGGCCACCAGCACAATATCCTAATCCGTTCACACATGGCTCCTGCTCTGTGATGGCCCTGGACATTGTGGTGTTGGTAAATGATTTGGTTGCAGTATCTAATCGGTACCACGTACTGGCCATCCTTAAGAACTAGCCTGTCTTTTATTGTAATTGTATCTCGTCACTAGTCAAAGGAGGTGAGTTGTGCTACATCCTGAATCTGTTTTAGGTTCTGGTCACTGCTCTGAGCTTGTTTAAGGTCTTCAACCTTAGTCTGGCTCGCAGCAACGGCATCAATACACTCGGTAATCAGGGGTTGCCCAGTTTCTCCCTCCCGAGCGCCCTGTTTGGCCAATTCACTTGCCCTTATTTTCCCAATTGGGGAAGTTCTATGTGTGGTGATATGCTTATGGGCCATATCACAGTTGGATGGTGTCAGACCTCCAACCAGCAGGTGGCGGTGCAGACACACCATGCAGTCTCAAGACCAAGATCATGTGAACTGGGACCGATATATAAAGAGACGCTCATCTGGCCATCTCCAGAGGAACATAAGATAGAGGTTAATAAGATATACGTGTAACAGGTCAGCAGAAGGTGCAAGTTCCAGAGGAGCAGCAAGACTCCATGATAACGTGCTCGGTATCAGATTCTCATCCTACCGCATGAGGCACAATAAAAGGATTTCGGTTTGGACAGATTTTTTTCCCCATAAATTTAGAGTACCCAATTAATTTTTTCCAATTAAGGAGCAATTTAGCGTGGCCAATCTACCTAGCCTGCATATCTTTGGGTTGTGGGGGTGAAACCCATGCAAACACAGGGAGAATGTGCAAACTCCACACGGACAGTGACCCAGAGCCGGGATCAAACCTGGGACCTCGGCGCCTTGAGGCAGCAGTGCTAACCACTGTACCACCATGCTGCCCATTGGACAGATTTTTTTTTTCTTTCCAAGATTGCACCGGAGCGAGGCGACTCTCTGCAAGCTCTCCCCAACAGACCCACTTTTTACTTAACTTATACTCGTTCTCCCTATTATGTATTTTGTTTAACTCCCTTTTCTTCCCATGTACTTAATGATCTGTTGAGCTGCTCGCCAAAAAATACTTTTCACTGTACCTCGGTACACGTGACAATAAACAAATCCAATCCAATCCAAGTGTTTGGTGAGTTCATCTTAAAGTACAAAGGACCAAACACAACATCGTACCATAGAACGATACAGCGCAGTACAGGCCCTTCGGCCCTCGATGTTGCACCGACATGGAAAAAAAAAACTAAAGGCCATCTAACCTACACTATGCCCTTATCATCCATATGCTTATCCAATAAACTTTTAAATGCCCTCAATGTTGGAGAGTTCACTTCTGTTGCAGGTAGGGCATTCCACGGCCTCACCACTCTTTGCGTAAAAAACCCACCTCTGACCTCTGTCCTATATCTATTACCCCTCAGTTTAAGGCTATGTCCCCTCGTGCTAGCCACCCCCATCCGCGGGAGAAGGCTCTCGCTGTCCACCCTATCTAACCCTCTGATGATTTTGTATGCCTCTATTAAGTCACCTCTTAACCTTCTTCTCTCTAACGAAAACAACCTCAAGTCCATCAGCCTTTCCTCATAAGATTTTCCCTCCATACCAGGCAACATCCTGGTAAATCTCCTCTGCACCCGTTCCAAAGCTTCCACGTCCTTCCTATAATGAGGCGACCAGAACTGTACGCAATACTCCAAATGCGGCCGTACTAGAGTTTTGTACAACTGCAACATGACCTCATGGCTCCAGAACTCAATCCCTCTACCAATAAAGGCCAACACACCATAGGCCTTCTTCACAACCCTATCAACCTGGGTGGCAACTTTCAGGGATCTATGTACATGGACACCGAGAGCCCTCTGCTCATCCACACTGCTAAGAATTGTACCATTAGCCAAATATTCCGCATTCCTGTTATTCTTTCCAAAGTGAATCACCTCACACTTCTCCACATTAAACTCCATTTGCCACCTCTCAGCCCAGCTCTGCAGCTTATCTATGTCCCTCTGTAACCTGCAACATCCTTCCGCACTGTCTACAACTCCACCGACTTTAGTGTCGTCTGCAAATTTACTCACCCATCCTTCTGCGCCCTCCTCTAGGTCATTTATAAAAATGACAAACAGCAACGGCCCCAGATCAGATCCTTGTGGTACGCCACTCGTAACTGAACTCCATTCTGAACATTTCCCATCAACTACCACTCTCTGTCTTCTTTCAACTAGCCAATTTCTGATCCACATCTCTAAATCACCCTCAATCCTCAGCCTCCGTATTTTCTGCCATAGCCGACCGTGGGGAACCTTATCAAACGCTTTACTGAAATCCATATACACCACATCAACTGTGTTCTGAAGATTAGAGGTTGGTAACAGCAGTGACACGTTAGGCATTCGGCTTGAAGACTGGTCTCGTTAACTGCAGGATGACGTGTCCCAACTCCTAAAAAATGCTGACACCCGAGATGGACGGACTGAGGGCCCCCCACCAGCTTCAGATATCTGGTAACGTAGGTGAGAACTGGTGGCTCTTCAAACAGCAGTTCGAACTTTATGTTTCGGCCGTGGGCCTGCAGGCCCAGCCTGATAAAAGACGAATCGTGTTGCTGCTAACATTGGCAGGTTGACAAGCGCTTATTTGTCTCTGAACGTGAGGGTGATCGGAAGAACTTTGTTGAAGTAATGAAGCGTTTTGATAAGCATTGTTCGCCCAAGAAATATGAAATGCTTGAGCGCTATATGTTTCGTATGCGTACCCAGAGACCTGACAAATCATTTGATAATTTTATCACAGACCTGAGACTGAAGGCCCAGTCATGTAACTTCGGTGACTTAAAACCTTCATTAATCCATGACCAAATTGTCCATGGTGTGCTTGATGATAAGCTTCGGGTGCTCCTATTGTGGGAGGAAGATTTAGTGCTGGAAAAAGCAGTGAAGATTTGCCAGGTGAGCAAGATTGCTGCACAGAGAATAGGCGCACACTGCTCAAAAGATTTTGGCGCCAACATGAATGAAGAAGCCAGTGCCATTTGCGCTGTGACACACATTGTAAAGAAACGTGGTCCCAGTGCGGGTGGCCATTTTAAGCCGCTGACAGGAGCCACCTGATGCACGATCAATTGCACAAAGACAAGAGTTGAATACAACTGAGACCTTATTGCTCCAAGCTGTGTGGCCTCCCACAGCAGCTGGCGAAATGGCTGCTACACGGAGGACACACATATTTATACTCCACCTACTGGGCAGAGCCAGCAGGCAGGGACTACCGTCGTACCTGTAGTACAGGTCCTACCATACATCACCTAATATAGGTGCAACAGTAGTTTACCACATTCACCCCCTGGTAAAATTGAGTCCACGGGGGTGGTGGAGAATTAAATACAACAATTGACTTTTTCATATACAATTTTTGTGAGAAAAAAGAATGTCTTTTGAAATCCAGTCGACCAGTTAGAGATATAACCGTGCCCGGGGCCTTGATGTGCCACTGGGAGCGACGCAGTGGTGGCAGCGATGCCGATGCTGGTCTGGTCTTTGGTGACTCCGGGAGCGTGCCGATATCTTCTTCATCCTCGGGCGTGGGCAGGGGGAGGACGGATGGTCCTGGGGGATTTCTGCTGGGAGCACTGGGGGAAGGGAGGGTGGCGCCGGGCCGGAGGGGTGTGTGTGTTTGGAACCTGCTGGTGCCAGGTCCCTGAGAGAGACAGTATCCTGGCGGCCGTCGGGGTACGCCATGTAGGCATACTGGGGGTTTGCATGGAGCAATTGCACCCTCTCCACCAACGGGCCCGCCTTGTGGAGTCAGACGTGCCTACGGAGAAGGACGGGTCATGGAGCTGCGAGCCAAGTCGGAGCGACACCCTGGATGTGGACTTACTGGGGAAGGCAAAGAGACGTTCATGGGGTGTGTTGTTAGTGATGGTGCACGCTAGTGACCGAATGGAGTGTAGTGCATCAGGGAGGACCTCGTGCCAGCAGGAGGCCGGGAGGTTCCTAGACCATAGGGCCAGTTGGATGGCCCTCCATACCGTCCCGTTCTCCCTCTCTACCTGTCCGTTTACCCGTTTCGGGGGTTATAGCTTGTCATCCTGCTGGAGGCGATACCCCTGCTGAGCAGGAACTGACGCAGCTCATCAGTCATGAATGAGGATCCCCTGTCACTGTGGATGTAGGTGGGGAAACCGAACAGAGTGAAGATGATGTTGAGGGCTTTGATGACGGTGGCAGACGTCATGTCGGGGCATGGGATGGCGAAGGGGAATCTGGAGTACTCATCGACCACACTGAGAAAATACGTGTGATGGTCAGTGGTGTTAAGTAATGGGTTAAGAGACATTGCAATTAGTTGTCTCATTTATGTTAAATGTTCAATGATTGTCTTATTTATGTTAAGTGTTCAATGATTGACACTGATATGTAAAGGGGCTTCAGGTGGACTCTGGATCTTGTAATGTGATGATTGAGTTTAGTGTAAAAGTGAAATAAAGGTGTTTGTGAAAAGGAGCTGGACTTTTGTCTCTTCACACCACAGCATCCATTCGTTTAACAACTGGTAGCAGAGAATGGTTGCTGTGTAAATGTGAAGGGTTGAAAGATACAATTTTTCCAGATCAAACCAAGGAGTGGGAAAAAAAAGGGGATATATGGCTGAACCCAGGAGGAAGATGGCCGGATATGATTATCCTTCCTTATTCTCTGAAAGGGAATCATACAACCAATGGAGAAGTGCGGTAGTTATGTGGACTAAGGTGACCGCTTTAGGAAAGAGAAAGCAAGGTATGGCATTGGCTCTTTCTTTACCATATGGCAGTAAAATCTGAAACAAAGTGCTTTCTGAGCTGGAGTTGGAAGAGTTAGACTCAGAAGAAGGTCTGGCGACTTTATTACTTCATATGGATAAGATTTAAAAGAAAGATGACTTGTTAAGTGCGTATGAAGCATGGTCGGATTTTGATAAGTTCCGGAAAATGGAGGATTTATCTATGGAAGACTATATAATGGAATTTGGCAGACTTTATAAAAGGCTGCAGAAACACAGGCTGGAATTTCCACAGTCTGTGTTGGCCTTTAAATTACTTGACTGTGCTAGAGTGAGCAACATGGTGTTTTTGTAAATTCACCACTCTGTCTTAGAATTCCCCCTATACCAAAAAGGGCCGATATTCCAAATGGTGAACAGGGATTCTCACTCCCTGACTCCAATGCAGGCTTTGGTGGGTGCTATTCAGGTTAAACTATATTTCCAAGTTATTCCCCGGTATAACCCATACCTTCACCAAAGAATTTTACCTACTTACCCCTTAATAGCATCGATGTCCTGGGTCCTGCGTTATTAAGGAAGTGAAGTAAGCTAATAACCACTTTTTCAGGTTAAGTTATTTTATTATTATACTTTTTTTTAAAAGTTGCAAACACTTTCTTTACAGAAAGGAAAAACGATTAGTGATTCTGGATGCTGCTGGTTTGTTGTAGGGACCTTCAGACTCTCTCTCTCTCTCTTTTAGTTCTCCTCCCCTTCTCTCCTGTTGCTGTTTCTCTGTTCTCTGTGTTCTGTCCTCTGTCCTCCCCATTGCTGCTGGTTTGTTGTAGGGACCTTCAGACTCTCTCTTTCTTGTAGTTCTCCTCCCCTTCTCTCTTGTTGCTGTTTCTCTGTCTCTCTCTTTTAGTTCTCCTCCCCTTCTCTCCTGTTGCTGTTTTTCTCTCTCTCTCTTTTAATTCTCCTCCCCTTCTCTCCTGTTGCTGTTTCTCTCTCTCTTTTAATTCTCCTCATTCTTGCTGGCGTTGATCTTCGAGCCTTCCACCTCCTTGAGGGGAGCGGAGCTCCCCCGGGCCGTGCCCCGGCCGCCAGCTGTTGCTGCTTCGCGTTCTGCTGCTCTCTGCTCCTGCCTCGCGCGTGGGGGGAGGAGCGAGGGGAGCCCGCGCTTAGTGCTTTTTGGCGAGAGAGATCGGGACCTCCGATAGGGGATGGGCTACGGGGCTTAAAGGGGCATGGTGGGACACAACCAGGCCAATGGGTCCCCCTATATTCAGTACATCACAGTGCTTCAACACAGCACAAAGAAATCTATGCAAACTCTCTTTTTATTTTTCCCTTTCTCCTGCTGCAGGTTGTAATAACAATTCTGACAGACTGAAATTGACTGCATTTTTGACAGAAGAGCTGGCCAGTTTCTGCTCTTTTCAGCTGCCACCAACCTCTTGTGGGATCTTTCCCTGCACTCTCCCAGACCAGATATTGGCAGACTTCTATGTTTCAAATGACACATTCTGTATTTTCCAGAACAATGGATAGGCTCTTGGTTTTGATAGGAGTTAAGTTTACGTTTAACGATACTTTATTCGAACAGATGACAACAGCTTTAAAAACACTTTTGGGGAAACATTCAATTCCAATGGCTCTGATGACCCAAATAGGTCAGCCTGCAATAGGGCAGCATATGGAAGATACACTACTAACAGGATGGCGAAATCATATGGCTGCGAACAGGCCTCAAGACTATAAAAGGAGACCGAGACAAGGAAATTATGAAGACAGAAACCCAGTTAGAACCTACAATAGGAAGATGAACCCCAGAAATGCACGGGGAATGATAAATCGATGTTTTCGATGTGACTCTCAATACCATTATGCTTTCAACTGTCCAACTCGTTATGATAGAGTATTTGAAGCGACACATGACACATAGAACATAGAACAGTACAGCACAGAACAGGCCCTTCGGCCCTCAATGTTGTGCCGAGCCATGATCACCCTACTCAAACCCACGTATCCACCCTATACCCGTAACCCAACAACCCCCCCCTTAACCTTACTTTTATTAGGACACTACGGGCAATTTAGCATGGCCAATCCACCTAACCCGCACATCTTTGGACTGTGGGAGGAAACCGGAGCACCCGGAGGAAACCCACGCACACAGGGGGAGGACGTGCAGACTCCACACAGACAGTGACCCAGCCGGGAATCGAACCTGGGACCCTGGAGCTGTGAAGCATTTATGCTAACCACCATGCTACCCTGCTGCCCCGACACGGAAGAGTCAGAAGAGGAAAAAGATAGTGACCAGAACGAAGGCATTGTCCTATTAACAAGCTGTTTTACATCGGTAATGAGGGTGTTGGTTGCAGAATCTTTTAACTGTGCTGTATTGGACAGTGGCTGCACATCTACTGTGTGTGGGATTGACTGGTTAAAATGTTATCTGGACTCATTGGATCCTGAAAATCGTAACAAGGTTAAGGAATTTAAAAGTTCCACAAGTTTCAGGTTTGGGGATGATAATACTCTGAAGTCGCTGAAAAGAGTGGCGATCTCTTGCAATATTGCTGGAGTGAATCATTTTATTAGCAACGATGTTGTATCAAGTGAGATACCTTTGTTTCTGAGCAGACCGTCGATGAAGAAAGCACACATGAAGCTGGATATGGAACAGGATAAGGCAACAGTTTTTGGAAAGACGGTGGACTTACAATTTACACAGTCGGGACATTATTGTATTCCATTATTGACAAATAATGTTTCGGGTAGAGTGGTTAAGGATGTGTTAATGACAGTTGATAATGCGACTTGAGCTGGTAAAAAGCTTATTGTAGTAAAACTGCATAGGCAATTTGCACATCCGTCTCCTCGGAGGCTGAAAAATTTATTAAAGGATGCAGGGGTAAGGGATGATGACTATTCTAAGCTGATAGAACAGGTTAGTGATCGCTGTGAAGTTTGCAGGAAGTACAGAAGGACACCAGCACGACCGATAGTAACCCTACCTTTGGCCAGGGATTTTAATGACATTGTGGCCATGGACCTTAAGATCTGGGATAAAGCAAATATATATTGATTTTGCATTTTGTAGATTTAGCAACTAGATTTAGTCAATCAACGATTGTACAAAGTAAAGAAAAGAGAGTAATTTTGGAAAAAATTGTGGAAAAATGGATCGGGACAGGAATGGGTCCACCAGCAAAATTCTTTACGGACAATGGGGGAGAATTTGCAAATGATGAGGTTAGGGATATGTGTGAAAATGTGAATATCAGAATTATGAACACGGCTGCAGAAAGCCCGTTTACATAGAACATAGAACAGTACAGCACAGAACAGGCCCTTCGGCCCTCAATGTTGTGCCGAGCCATGATCACCCTACTCAAACCCACGTATCCACCCCATACCCGTAACCCAGAAACCCCCTTAACCTTACTTCCATTAGCACACTACGGGCAATTTAGCATGGCCAATCCACCTAACCCGCACATCTTTGGACTGTGGGAGGAAACCGGAGCACCCGGAGGAAACCCACGCACACAGGGGGAGGACGTGCAGACTCCACACAGACAGTGACCCAGCCGGGAATTGAACCTGGGACCCTGGAGCTGTGAAGCATTTATGCTAACCACCATACTACCCTGCTGCCCCAGTAATGGTTTAGTAATGGTGTCTGTGAAAGAAATCATGCTGTTATCGATGACATGCTTCGGAAAATTTTGGGAGATCGACCAAACTGCACGCTAAATTCAGCTTTAGCATGGGCGGTACATGCAAATAATTCATTGCAGATGGTTGGGGGCTATAGTCCTCATCAATTAGTGTTTGGTAGAAATCCTAAAATTCCCTCCATTTTGGATGACCAGCCTCCAGCTTGGGAAGGGACTACAATTAGCTCAGGTTTTGCTGAACATTTAAATGCGTTACCATAGATCATAGAATTTCCAGTGCAGAAGGAGGCCATTTGGCCCATCGAGTCTGCACCGGCTCTTGGAAAGAGCACCCTACCCAAGGTCAACACCTACACCCTATCCCCATAACCCAGTAACTCCACCCAACACTGAGGGCAATTTTGGACACCAAGGGCAATTTATCATGGCCAATCCACCTAACCTGCACATCTTTGGACTGTGGGAGGAAACCGGAGCACCCGGAGGAAACCCATGCACACACGGGGAGGATGTGCAGACTCCGCACAGGCAGTGACCCAAGCCTTAATCAAATCTGGGACTCTGGAGCTGTGAAGCAATTGTGCTATCCACAATGCTACTGTGCTGCCCTATGTTACATAGCAGTAGAAAAGCTTTTTTGGAAGCATAAGTCACTGAAATAATTCGCAGAGCTTTGAGACATAATGTACGGCCATCAGATGCCGTTTTTCAGCGAGGAGATATGGTATACTATAAGAGAGACAATTCTAATGAATGGAAAGGCCCAGGGAAGATCATGGGTATAGATGGCAAAACATTTATTTTGCAACATGGTAATCAAATTGTTAGGATACATTCATCAAGGATAATAGGTACCGATTACAAATTTTCAAATTTAGACCGAGCAGACAGACATGACGAGGAACCAGAGTCATCTGGTACGCATGTGCTACAGAACTATGAGGACCAGTTAACTGATATAGACAGGGTTTCTGTAGAGGAACACAACACTTCTGATAAATTAGATCAGACCATTTTTCGGAAAGGGCAACTGCCAAAGGTTGGTACAAAAGTGACATACTTGCCTGAAGGGTCTAGTCAATGGAAGGATGCAACTGTTATTAGTAGAGCAGGGAAGGCCACTGGAAAGTATAAACATTGGTTGAATGTACAGCATTCAGGGTAGGAAGTTAAGACAATGGATTGGGAAAACAAAGTTCAAAAATGGAGGGCACAGAAACACAGTGCCAGTTCAGATAGTACATCGGATAGTGAACAGGTTCGCAGGAAAAGGTCGCGAACTATTGAAAGGACATCCCGCTACAGAAGAGAAAGATCAAGCAGTAGCAGTACAGAATGAGATACCAGGCAGGAAAGGGGACGTAGTTTATCAAGATCTCGGAACAGGAGTAAGACTACGAATACTAATAGAAGTAGAAGCCCACATGCACGAGAGATTTTGGTGGCTTCAAATAAATTAGATGAAAAAGTTATCAAAGATGCTAAACAGCAAGAATTGCATAGTTGGAGTGAATTTGGGGTATACACGGAAGTACCGGATAGGGGACAAAAAGCTCTATCCCACAGATGGATTTGTACAGAAAAGGTTCATCCAGATGGAACTTATAAGGCAAAGGCCAGGCTTGTGGCAAGGGGATTTGAAGAAAACTTAGACGATCAGGACTTACGGGTAGATTCACCTACAGCAGGAAAGGTTATTTTATTCTTGGCTCTATTAGCCACAAAGGCATGGGAATGCAAATCTATAGATTATAAAAGCTGCTTTTTTGCAGGGGCATCAGCTCCAGAGAGACATTTTTCTCCGTCCTCCTAAAGAAGCAGCTAACACAGAAGGGGTACTGTGGAAGTTGAACAAATGTGTATATGGATTAAATGATGCATCTAGAGTGTGGTACTTTTCGGTAAGGTCAGTCTTGTTAAAGTTAGGCTGTTGCCAGTTGAAAGCAGATCCTGCAATGTTTTACTGGCATTATAAAGGAAATCTTGCTAGCATCTTCATGATGCATGTTGATGATTTTTTTGTGGGGTGGGACCAGTGATTTTGAAGCCATTGTAATCTCTGGTTTGAGGAAAGAATTCAGGGTTGGAAGTCAGGCTTCCGGTGCATTTAAATATATTAGTTTGGAAATCGGACAGACTCAGTTAGGGGCAACTTTACCTCAGCAATCTTACTTGAAAAGCATCAGCCCAATAGCAATTAGTTGTGGCCCGGTTTCACAAAAAGACGCAATGGTTTTGGAGATAGAAAAAGAGCAACTGCGAAGTTTAATTGGGCAACTGAACTGGTTAGGAAGACAGACTCGACCGGACGTGAGTTTTGATGTTTTAGAGTTGAGTACAAAGATGAATAATCCCAAAGTGGAAGACATAATAAGAGTAAATAAAGTGTTGGCCAAACTAAAAATGCAGGAGTGTGTTTTGAAGTTCCCTGTTTTAGGTGATCCATTTGAAACTCATAGTTTATAGTGATGCGTCCTATGCAAATTTATGTGATGGAGTTTCAAGCGCAGAAGGTTTTATAATTTTCCTTTTGGGGAACAATGGTAAATGTTGCCCTCTTGTGTGGGAAACAAAGAAAATAAGGAGAGTGGTCAAAAGCACTTTGGCTGCTGAGACGTTAAGCTTAGTGGAAGCGGTGGATATGGCCTTTTATCTAAGTCAGATATTGACAGAAATTTGGGGATTCGGGGATTTGGGTAATATACCTATTGATTGCCACATTGGCAATAAATCCCTGTGGGAAAATGTGCACTCTACAAAAAGTGTCAATGAAAAGAGGTTACGGATAGACATCGCAGGTTTAAAGCAGATGTTGGACAGAGGGGAAATAACAAAAATTAAACGGGTTGACAGTAGCTATCAACTGTCAGACTGTTTCACGAAAAGAGGGGCCAGTTCACAGAAACTTTTAGATATTGTGAATGAAGGGCGGCTGTTTCTGTGAATGTTTTCTTTTCTACTTAAAAAAAAAATGGGGGGAATCAGGTGTGTGTTTTAGTTTCTTGAAATTTTGGTTTCTTGAAATGTTGTTTTCACCTAATTGGTTTTTTTTCTCCAAGGAAGGGGAGACTGTTAAGTAATGGGTTAAGAGACATTGCAATTAATTGTCTCATTTATGTTAAGCGTTCAACGATTGACACTGATGTGTAAAGGGGCTTCAAGTGGACTCTGGATCTTGTGATGTGATGATTGAGTTTAGTGCAGAGTCTGTAAAAGTGAAATAAAGGTGTTTGTGAAAAGGAGCTGGTCTTTTGTCTCTTCACACCACAGCATCCATTCGTTTAACAAGTGGAGGGGGGGGGGGCTTTGAAATCCACGCTGAGGCGTTCAAAGGGGCGGGAGGCTTTCACCAGGCGTGCGTGGTCCGGCTGGTAGAAGTGCGGTTTGCACTCCGCACAGACCTGGCAGTCCCTGGTGATTGTCCGTACTTCCTCGACGGAATAGGGCAGATTGCGAGCCTTTATGAAATGGTACAACCGTGTGACTCCCGGGTGACAAAGGCTGTCATGCAGGGCCCGGAGTCGGTCTACTTGTGTGCTGGCACATGTACCTTGGGATAGGGCGTCTGGGGGCTTGTTGAGATTGCCGGGGCGATACAAAATCCCGTAATTGTAGGTGGAGAGCTCGATCCTCCACCTCACGATCTTATCATTCTTGATTTTGCCCCCCACCCCCCGCTGTGTGTTATTGCATATGAAGGCTACCGACTGTTGGTCAGTGAGGAGAGTGAATCTCCTGCTGGCCAGGTAATGCCTCCAATGCCACACAGCTTCAACGATAGCTTGGGCCTCTTTTTCGATGGATGAGTGCCGAATTGCTGAGGCATGATGGGTGCGGTAGAAGAATGCCACGGGTCTGCCTGCCTGATTGAGGGTGGCGGCTAGGGCGACATCTGATGCGTCGCATTCCACTTGAAAGGGCAGCGTCTCATCTACTGAGTGCTTCCCGGCCTTGGCGATATCGGCTCTGATACGGGCGAAGGCCAGTTGAGCCTCGGCCGTCTGGGGAAAATGTGTGGACTGTATGAGTGGGCGGGCCTTGTCCACATAGTTTGGGACCCACTGGGCGTAGTATGAAAAGAACCCCAGGCAGCGTTTGAGGGCCTTAGGGCAGTGGGGGAGGGGAGATCCATGAGGGGGCGCATGCGGTCGGGATCCGGCCCCAGAACTCCGTTCTGGACCACATAGCTGAGGATGGCTAAGAGGTTTGTACTAAACACGCACTTCTCCTTGTTGTAGGTGAGGTTTTGGAGAGTGGCGATGTGGAGAAATTTGGCAAGGTTGGCATCGTGGTCCTGCTGATCATGGCCGCAGGTGGTGATGTTGTCTAGGTACGGAAAGGTGGCCCGCAAACCGTACCGGTCGACCATTCGGTCCATCTCCCTTTGGAAGACCGAGACCCCGTTGGTGACGCTGAAGGGAACCCTGAGGAAGTGATAGAGGCAACCGTCCGCCTCGAAAGCAGTGAATGGACGGTCCGCCTTACAGATGGGGAGCTGGTGGTAGGCGGATTTGAGGCCTACCGTTGAGAAGACCCAGTACTGTGCAATCTGATTGACAATATCAGATATGCGTGGGAGGGGTTACGCGGCGAGCTATGTGTACCGCTTGATGGTCTGGCTGTAGTCCACGACCATTCTGTGTTTCCCCCCAGTTTTAACTACTACCACTTGGGCTCTCCAGGGGCTGTTGCTGGCCTTGATGATGCCTTCCCGAAGCAGCCGCTGGACCTCGGACCTGATGAAGGTCCTGTCCTGGGTGCTGTACCGTCTGCTCCTGGTGGCGACGGGTTTGCAATCCGGGGTTAGATTTGCGAAGAGGGAAGGTGGATCGACCTTTAGGGTCGCGAGGCCACACACAGTAAGGGGTGGTAGGGGCCCGCAGAATTTCAGTGTTAGGCTCTGGAGATTACACTGGAAGTCCAGGCCGCGTAGTAGGGCAGCGCAGAGATTAGGGAGGACGTAGAGGCGGAAGCCGCTGAATTTTACGCCCTGTACTGTGAGTGTGACCGTACAGTACCCCCGGATCGCCACGGAATGGGATCCGGAGGCCAGGGAGATTCTTTTATTGGCAGGGTGTACCGTGAGGGAGCAGCGCTTTACCGTTTCCGGGTGGTGCTCCCGGAGTCCAGCAGGCAAGAGGTCACTTGTCCATTGATCTTAATGCTAGTCGATGCGGTGGCCAGGTTGTGCGGACGAGACTTGTCTATGGTCACTGAGGTGAGTCGTGGTTCGTCATCGCTGGTGTTGGATGATGGGGTGCCCGGGGGGCACGGGTCCTGGAACGCTGGTGATGCCCATGTGCCGTGGGGGAGACAAGATGGCGGTGCCTGAAGATCTTGGGGAGGACAAAATGGCAGCACCCATGGGCCGTACGTGGCGGGGGTTGAACAAGATGGTGGCAACCATGGGCCGCACGTGTTGCGTGGAGGGGAAGATGGCGGCGCCCGCTGGCCGCGCTTGGTCTGAGGGGGAGAAGATGGCAGTGCTCACTGGCCATGCGTGTTCTGAGGGGGAGAAGATGGCGGCACCCACAGTCCGTAAACAAGGGGGGTGGGGGTGATAGCGGCAACTGCGCAGGCCTGGCACACCGCGGCGAAGTGCCCCTTCTTATCGCAAGCCTTACAAAGGGCAGCGCGGGCCGGGCAGCGTTGGCCGGGGTTTTTCTGCTGGCCGCAAAAGTAACATTGGGGACCCCCGGGGTTCGCTGGCTGGCACGTGGCGCAGTCCTTTTTGGTTGAGTAAGGCCCCCGCTGGGGCAGCCATCTGTGGGGTCCACGATGCGAAGGAGGGGTGAGCCGCGCGGCTGAGGGTGTAGGCCTTAACATTGCATGAGGCGACCGTCATAGAGAGCGCTAGCTTCTTTGTCTCTGAGAGATCGAGCGTGGCCCCTTCTAAAAGTTGCTGGCGTACGAGGTCCGACCCAATCCCCGTAACAAAAGCGTCCCGCATAAGGAGGTTAGAATGTTCAGTGGCCGTAATGGCCTGACAGTCACAGTCCCAGATTAGTGGGATTAGGGCCCGCCAGATGTCTTCTATGGACTCACCAGGGAGTTGAGAGTGAGTGGTGAGTACGTGCCTGGCGAAGAGCATGTTCGTTTCCTGGGCATAGTTTTCTTTAAATAGTGCCCTGGCTTCAGCGTAGTTTGGCGTGTCCTGGATCAGCGGAAAGACGTTGGAGCACAACCTTGAGTACAGTATCTGTATTTTCTGAGCATCTGGAACAGGGCTTGGCGCCGAGTTGATGTACGCCTCGAAACAAGCTAGCCAGTGCTGAAAGTCCTTTTTGGCGTTGCTTGATTGCAGATCCAGCTGCACGTGATCCGGCTTGATACGGAGGTCCATCTTCTGAAAATCTTAGAGCAATAAATTGATGCACGATCAATTGCACAAAGATGAGAGTTGAATACAACTGAGGCTTTATTGCTCTAAGATGTGTGGCCTCCCACAGCAGTTAGCGAAATGGCTGCTGCATGGAGGTCACACATATTTATACTCCGCCTACTGGGCGGAGCCAGCAGGCAAGGAATACCGTCCTACCTGTAGTACAGGTCATACCATACATCATCTAATATAGGTGCAACAGTGGTTTACCACACCGCCGCCAGCATCTTGTGCCAAAAATGTGGCACTCGACATCCCGGCCTATGGAAAAACAGGTGTGGCCCTGTTGGGCACTTTGCAAAGCAATGCTTTTCACTTTCCACCATAGATCATGCATGAGTGGTGCATGCTATAGATGAAATCAAAGGCGGCACGGTGGTGCAGTGGTTAGCACAGCTGCCTCATGGTGCTGAGGACCCGGGTTCGATCCCGTCACTGTCTGTGTGGAGTTTGCACATTCTCTCCGTGTCTGCGTGGGTTTCACCCCCACACCCCAAAGATGTGCAGGTTAGGTGGATTGGCTAAATTGCCCGTTAATTGCAAAAAATAATTGGGTAGTCTAAATTTTTTTTTAAATAGATGAAATCAACACAGAAGACCAATTTTATATTGATCTCATTGTGCCGAGAAACCACATGATGAACAGAAGAAAGCATGGAGACATTCAGAATGTTCCAAACGATTTCACGTCCATACTCAAATCAAAGGTAATGCTTCAGGATACTTTCATTCAGTGTGAATTTGACTAGTAAGTCGACATGTTTTGCAGAAACTAAATGTGAAGCGAAACTTTACAAATCGGTCAGGAATCATGATAGACTTCGGCACAAGAATACAAGAGACTTTTGATGTCTGTGAATTAATGTTCTCAGTTGCAGCCATAAAGTACACAATACTCTGTCATATTATAGATTTGGATGTGGACTCAGTAATTGGTATAAAATTGTATGAATCCTTGAATCTAGTCGAGCGGTTAAATTTCCCAGGAGATAGATGGTCACCTGAACACAGTGAATCACTGCAAGGCATTACAGTGTGTGATGTGTATGAGGATTTAGAAGAAATCCTAGTGGAAGATGACAAACCAGGTTTAGGGATGAAACTGCCGGCGAGCATTCCGCAATTCTGGCTAACAGTCTTGAAGAACATTCATCAACTCAATGGCATGATACGAGGATATGATGAACCCGTATTAAAGCATCTGCGAGATGTGAGTGTTAAATGGACAGAAATTGAAAAGCCGTGGAGCTTCACTCTGGAGTTTACATTCGGGCCGAATGAGTATTTCACGAATGAGGTGATCACTAAAGTGTATCAGCTGGACTCACAGCCGCTGAAATTGTACCTGGATGAGCCGCAGATCATCGGATCCACAGACTGCACAATCAACTGGAGGGAAGGGACCAATGTAACAGTCCAAACCACAGGGGTCGAAGCAATCCAAAAACAGCGGCCAGAACCACATCCAAGGAATCATTCTTCAACTTTTTCAGCCCCACTTCAGTTCCACAGAGTGGAATTTTAAATACAGTTTTGGCGGCCAAACAAAAGGCTGATTTTGGACTTGGTGCCCTATGAAGCCCGAGATGGACGGACTGAGGGTCCCCCACCAGCTTCAGACATCCGGGAACATGGGTGAGAACTGGCGGCTGTTCAAACAGCAGTTCGAACTTTATGTTTCGCCCGTGGGCTTGTAGGCCCAGCCTGATGAAAGGCGAATGCACCGTGAGGCAGTGCTAACCACTGCGACACCGTGCCGCCTTTCATTTCATCTATAGCATGCACCACTTGTGCATGATCTATGGTGGAAAGTGAAAAGCATTGCTTTGCAAAGTGCCCAACAGGGCCACACCTGTTTTTCCAGAGGCCGGGATGTCGAGTGCCACATTTTTGGCACAAGGTGCTGGCAGATGCTCCTGTCAGCCGCTTAAAATGGCCTCCCGCACTGTGACCACCTTTCTTTACAACGTGCGTCACAACGCTAATGGCGCTGGCTTCTTCATCCATGTTGGCGCCAAATTCTTTTGAGCAGTGTTCACCTATTCTTTGTGCAGCAATCGCGCTCGCCTGGCAAATCTTCACTGCTTTTTCCAGCACTAAATCTTCCTCCCACAGTAGTATCACCCGAAGCTTATCATCGAGCACACCATGGACAATTTGGTCATGGATTAATGAAGGTTTTAAGTCACCGAAGTTACATGACTGGGCCTTCAGCCTCAGGTCTGTGACAAAATTATCAAATGATTTGTCAGGTCTCTGGGTACTCATACGAAACATATAGCGCTCAAGCATTTCGAAAATATGTAATTCCGTGTGCAAAGTAATATTTTACAGGTGAAAAGACTGACGATGATGCTGAATCGGGGGCCGAATACCATGAGCAACCATTTGATGTTGCCGACAATGATGAAGGTGAAACGGACGATGAGCACTATGAGCTGATTGTACATCTCTTCTCCAGCAGCACAGATGAGGCTCCAGATACAAGCCTCCAGTGGCCTGCAAGCCATGACGAGGTGGCCACGGGGGACGCCCAGACCACGCTGGACTCTGTGGAGAGTGGGAGTTTAGAGATGGTGTATGAAGGATTCAAGGCTGCTGATACAACTGACGATCAGCCTTTGAAGGAACCAGAGGTACAAGAAATCGTACTGATCTGAGAAAAACTGGCCTCGGAGATATGTGATGTCCTGCCGCAAGTTCTGGAAATGGCTCCAATGACGTACTCCCAAGCAGTGGGCGACACTGAGGATGAGTGGGAGGATATCGATGAAGAAGCTGATTGCAGTGATGTGGAGGTTGAATTATTAGGTGACTCGAACACTGACTCTGAAGGCGACCTAATGACCAAAACATTACACAGCTCCACTGACCATGAGTTTGATCTAGAAGACCCAGGACTTAGATCAGCTAGACCAGTAGCCAGAAACATCTCCAGTGTTGCTGACCAAGCCACTGATGCTCCAACAAGCCGAGATGAGGTGAGACCATCAAACATGATTCCATCAACTGTGCTGGCTGTAGAAACCAAGGTGATCCATCATGTTGATGAGGCCACAGAAATGGATGTGCTCACTGATGCACTATCAATAACCACAAAGACGAGAGTAGTGGAATAATCGAGGCTTTATTGAGCAAAGATGCTGTGCCTCCTGTAGCTGCTACCAGAATGGCTGCAGCACCGGCGAACACACACATTTATACGCCGTCTAATGGGCGGAGCCAGCAGATAGGGATTTACCCATGTACCTCTAGTATACCTGACTTACCGTAACACATATAATACTGGTAGTGGTGACTACCACATTCACCCCCTGTTAAAAAAGAAAGGGTCTGGCGGGGGTGGTGGAAAAAATTACTAGTTCAGTCAGTGGGGGGCCTTGACCCTCCTTTGTGATTGCCTCAGTCCTGGTGGTGATGTGGGCACCGACTTGGTCACCTGTGACTCCAGGAGCGTGTTGTCCTCGTCTTTGTCACCCCTGAGTGGAGTCAATGGGTGGATGGATCCTCCTGGGCCGGGGCTGCGGTAAGGTTCATGGGGGGGGGAGGGGGAGTGGCGCAGGAGTGAATGAGGCAACCGGAGGGGGCGGTGTCAGGCTGGGGGCCGTGGGCGGGGATCCAGCGGGTGCCAGGTCCTGGAGGGAGACTGTGTCCTGGCGCCCGTCAGGATGTGCCACGTAGGCGTACTGGGGGTTCGCATGTAGGAGGTGGACCCTTTAGACCAAAGGGTCCGACTTATGGGTCCACACATGCTTGTGAAGGAGGATGGGTCCAGGGACTGTCAGCCATATTGGAAGCGAGACCCCGGAGGTGGACTTTCGAGGGAAGGCAAAGAGACGTTCGTGAGGGGTCTCGTTTGTCGCGGTGCAGAGGAGTGATCGGACGGAGTGGAGCGCATCGGGGTGGACTTCCTGCCAGCGGGAAACCAGGAGATTTTTAGACCGCAGGACCAGCAGGACAGCCTTCCAGACCGTCCCGTTCTCCCTCTCCACCTGTCCGTTTCTCCAAGGGTTGTAACTGGTCGTCCTGCTCGAGGCAATGCCCTTGGTGAGCAGGAACTGAAGCAGCTCATCACTCATAAAGGAGGATCCCCGATCGCTGTGGACGTAGGTGGGGAAATCGAACAGTGAAGATACTGTGGAGGGCTTTAATGACCATGGCAGAAGTCATATCGGGGCATGGGATTGCGAAAGGGAACCTGGAGTACTCATCGACCACGTTCATAAAGTACGTGTTGCAGTTGGTGGAGGGGAGGGGCCCTTTGAAGTCCATGCTGAGGCGCTCAAAGGGGAGGGTGGCCTTCACCAGGTGCGCTCGATCTGGCCGGTAGAAGTGCGGCTTGCACTCCGCGCAGACCTGGCAGTCTCTGGTGACGGTCCTGACCTCCTCAATGGAGTAGGGCAGGTTGTGGGCCTTGATGAAATGGAAGAACCGGGTGACCCCCGGGTGGCCGAAGTCATAGTGGAGAGTCCGGAGTCAGGCCACTTGTGCGCTGGCACATGTACCGCAGGACAGGGCATCAGGGGTTGTCTGCCCCAGAGTGGAATGTCGGCAATGGACCAGACCCAGCAAAAGTCAGTGAGAGCCATCTGCACATTGAGAACACCTTTCATCCTGTTGTGCACCACTACCATTGTGAATAGGCCTAACAGTTCACAACTGGACACCTATGATGTACCGGGGGTTGGGGGGGGGGGGGGGGGGGGGGGGCTGAGTGGCCATCAGCAGCAGAATTGTTTTTAATCTCAGTCTGTAACCTCATGGCCCGGTACATCCCTCCCTCTGTCATTACATATAATCAGGTGACCAACCATGGTTTAATGATGAGTGCAGGAGAACTACAAACATGGCAAACAGCGAAAGCAGCATTCTCCAGGCAGTGTTAAGTGATTTCACAAAAGAAAGATTGTGAATGGTGGTGGAAAATTAAACAACTTAAAGGAGGGGGAGAAGGCTCCATAAATATCCCCATCGTCAATTTTGGTGGAGACCAGTTAATGAGTGCAAAAGACAAGACTAAAGGACTGATGAAGGCTTGTTTGTGCTCCAGAAATATCCATGCTGTGAAAATATCTGTGCAATGAAATATGACCAAAATGAATGGTTATAAGGATAAAATAGTTATTTTCCTAAAAATAAGAGCTTAAAGCATTTTAAAGCATTCATTTTTCTTTTATGACATGTACCAATTTGTGTCTTTCAACAACAGTAAGAGAATCCTGATGAGAAAGACACACACCCAACAACTGCACACCAACAGATTTTGTTTTGCACACTATTTGGAAAGACAACACAATGTAAGACTTGATAAGAAGAATTCATTGTGGTGATATAACCACTGTAGTGATGTGTACTTGCAGTAGGGGGATGTATGCCTGTACCTGTATTACAGGTTTCTCCGGTAAGCCCCTGCCGGCTAGCTCCGCCCACAGGGAGCTTGTGTATAAATATGCGTGTCAGCCACTCAGATCCTAGTCTACAGTTGCAGATGGAGGAATAGCATCGCACAGCAATAAAGCCTCGATTGAACTTGTCTCTCGTCTTTGAGTATAATTGTTAGCACTGCAATTTATTGCTGTGCGATTTTCCGTTCACCATGGACATCAGAATCAAGCCTGACCGTCTGCAGCTGGATCAGCAGTCGCCTCACGCCAGAAAACACTTTGTTCACTGGCTTGCAGTCTTTGAGGCCTACATCTCTTCAGTGGACCCTCCCCCGACGGAGGCTCAGAAAAAGCAACTCCTGTACTCCAGACTTAGCTCAAGTGTCTTTCCGCTAATTCGCGATGCAACTGACTACACTACAGCTATGGAACTGCTCAAGGAGAACTATGCACAGTCGGCGAACACCCTGTTTGCGAGGCATCAACTCTCTACTCGCGTCCAACAGCCGGGTGAGTCGATTGAGGACTTCTGGAGGGCCCTTATACCTCTGGTATGAGACTGCGACTGCCGGGCCCTCACAGCCACGGAACACTCTGACTTACTCATGCGCGATGCCTTTGTTACAGGCATTGCATCGGACCCCATCCGGCAACGACTGCTGGAAGGGGCCCCCCGACCTCGCGGCCGCAAAGGCCCTGGCGCTCTCCATGACGGCTGCCTCCCGTAGTGCGCGATCTTACTCCGCTAGCCACTCGGCCCACCCGTCCTACCCCTCGTGGACCCCGCAAACGGCCCCCCAGGCCCACCCGTCCTACCACTCGTGGACCCCGGAAACGGCCCCCCCCAGCAGCCGCCCCCACGCACTATGCCTGCGCTGCCCACCGCACCGCGCTCCCTGGGGGTCCCCACTGTTACTTCTGTGGTCAGCAGAAGCACCCCCGCCAGCGCTGCCCGGCCCGCACCGCGACCTGCAAAACTTGTGACAAGAAAGGCCACTTTGCAGCGGCGTGTCAGTCCCGGACGGTTGCCGCTATCGTGCCCCCGGTCCCCTCGCCTCAGCCGCTCGCAAAATGGGCCCCGCTGTCCGCTTCCCCCAACCCCACGTGCGATCAGTGGGCGCCCCATCTTTCGCCGCCCCCGCCACGTGCGCTCCATGGGCGCCGCCATCTTCATCCACCACCGCCATGAGCGTTCCATGGGCGCCGCCATTTTGTCCCGACCCCACAACGTGCGCTCCATGGGCGCCGCCATTTTAGCCACAGGTACTCCAGATGCCGCCATTTTGTTCCCCCGGGACGGTGCCACGGGACACGGGTCGCTACCGCTCCTCGTCGGACTCATCTGACTCGACCGCCGATCGCCCACTACACACCTCCATTACGCTCGACCAGTCCCGTCCTCGCAACCTGGCACCCTCTTCCACATCGGTGCTGGTCAACGGCCACGTGACCTCCTGCCTCATTGACTCCAGGAGCACCAAGAGCTTCGTCCACCCGGACACGGTAAGGCGCTATCCCCTTGCGGTCCATCCCGCCAACCGGCAGATCTCTCTCGCCTCCGGGTCCCACTCTGTCCCGATCCGGGGTTTCTGCCTGGTTAAACTTACTGTACAGGGCGTGAAATTCGACCGTTTCCGTCTGTACGTTCTACCCAACCTCTGCGCTTCACTCTTACTAGGCCTGGATTTCCAGTGCAATCTCCAGAGCCTCACCCTCAAATTCGGCGGACCCCTACCTCCCCTCACCGTTTGGGACCTCGCGACCCTCAAGGTCGAGCCTCCCTCACTCTTTGCCAATCTGACCGCAGATTGCAAGCCCGTCGCCACCAGGGGCAGACGGTACAGCACCCAGGACAAGGCCTTCATCAGGTCCGAAGTCCAGCGACTGTTTCGTGAGGGTATCATCGAGGCCAGCAACAGCCCTTGGAGAGCCCAGGTGGTAGTGGTTAAGACCGGGGAGAAGCACAGGATGGTCGTGGACTACAGCCAGACCATCAACCGGCACACGCAGCTCGACGCGTACCCCCTCCCCCGCATTTCTGATATGGTCAATCAGATTGCACAGTACCGGGTCTTCTCTACTATTGACCTGAAATCCGCCTACCACCAGCTCCCCATCCGTAAATCGGACCGTCCCTACACTGCCTTCGAGGCAGACGGTCGTCTGTACCAATTTCTTAGGGTTCCCTTCGGCGTCATGAATGGAGTCTCGGTATTTCAACGAGAAATGGACCGAATGGTTGACCGGTACGGACTGCAGGCCACCTACCCGTACCTCGACAATGTCACCATCTGCGGCCATGACCAGCAGGACCATGATGCCAACCTTTCTAAATTCCTCCACACCGCATCTCTCCTTAATCTCACGTACAATAAGGAGAAGTACGTGTTCCGCACAGACCGCTTAGCCATCCTCGGCTACGTAGTCCAAAATGGACTACTGGGGCCCGACCCCGACCGCATGCGCCCCCTCATGGAGCTTCCACTCCCCCACTGCCCCAAGGCCCTCAAACGCTGTCTTGGGTTCTTTTCTTATTACGCCCAGTAGGTCCCACAATACGCGGACAAGGCCCACCCACTTATCCAGTCCACACATTTTCCCCTCTCGGCTGTGCACAACAGGCCTTCGCCCGCATTCGATCTGACATAGCCAGGGCAGGGATGCACGCAGTGGATGAGACACTGCCTTTCCAAGTAGAAAGCGACGCTTCAGATGTCGCACTTGCCGCCATGCTGAATCAGGCAGTCAGACCCGTGGCATTCTTTTCACGCACCCTCCACGCCTCCGAAATTTGGCATTCCTCTGTTGAAAAGGAGGCCCAGGCAATCGTTGAAGCGGTGCGGCACTGGAGGCATTACCTGGCCGGCAGGAGATTCACTCTCCTCACTGACCAACGGTCGGTAGCCTTCATGTTCAACAACACGCAGTGGGGCAAGATCAAGAATGACAAAATCTTGCGGTGGAGAATCGAGCTCTCCACCTTTAACTACGAGATCTTGTATCGCCCCGGCAAGCTCAACGAGCCCCCAGACGCCCTCTCCCGAGGTACATGTGCCAGCGCACAAGTGAACCAGCTCCGTGCCTTGCACGAGAGCCTTTGCCATCCGGGGGTCACTCGCTTGTACCATCTAATCAAAGCCCGAAATCTGCCCTACTCCATCGAGGAAGTACGGACAGTCACCAGAGACTGCCAGATCTGTGCCGAGTGCAAGCCGCACTTCTACCGGCCAGATTGCGTGCGCCTGGTGAAAGCGTCCCGCCCCTTTGAACGCCTCAGCGTGGACTTCATAGGGCCCCTTCCCTCCACCGACCGCAACACCTACATCCTTAGTGTGGTCGATGAATTTTCTAGGTTCCCCTTTGCCATCCCATGCCCGGATATGACGTCTGCCACCGTCATCAAGGCCCTGGATTCCATTTTCGCCCTGTTCGGTTTCCCCGACTATATCCACAGTGACAGGGGATCCTCGTTCATGAGCAATGAGCTGCATCAGTTCCTGCTCAGCAGGGGTATCGCCTCCAGCAGGACGACCAGCTACAACCCCCGGGGAAACGGGCAGGTAGAGAGGGAGAACGGGACGGTTTGGAGGGCCGTCCAGTTGGCCCTACGGTCCAGGAACCTCCCAGCCGCTCGCTGGCAGCAGGTCCTCCCTGACGTGCTCCATTCCATTCGGTCACTACTGTGCACCGCGACTAACCACACATCCCATGAACGTGTTTTTGTCTTCCCTAGGAAGTCTACATCCGGGGTGTCGCTCCCGAGGTGGCTCACGACTCCGGAATGTGGCGACTAGGGGCTTTTCACAGTAACTTCATTGAAGCCTACTCGTGACAATAAGCGATTTTCATTTCATTTCGTTTCATCTCTGCAGCCTTGAAAAAAAATGGGCACAATTTAGCGACATGAGTTAAAGTCCGCTGAACGGCATGTTTAGCGGGGTGATTCTTGGTGCCGGCAGTGCCAAGAAAGACCGTGGACGGGATTCTCGAGATTGGGTGGAAAATAGCTTCCGCGCCAGGCCGAGCAGCTGGGGTGCCTCCCCCACAGGACTGGGCGATGCCCAGGCACCGACCGCCATTATGGTGGCCATCTTACTGTGCACCCACTGACCACCCACCTTGGCCCCTGGTTCTACACAGTGACACTGGCCATATGGGTGCGTCACCCCTGCACCCCATCTCTCCACCACAGAGCGCCCCCATCCCTGCCCCAAACACCCCGCCTAACCAGCTATCACCCATCGGCGGACCACCCAGGGCCACACCCACGGCAGCCACCAGTGAGGGCAGTGCCAGCCAATGGGTACCCCTGGCATCAGGGACGGGCGCCAGGACCGGGGGCACCAACTATGCCGGACACCGACAGGACACGTGTGCAGGGGTGGGGGAGGAACATGCGTGGGCAGAGCCCACACTGCCAACCGGGGACACCCTGTAGACAATCGAACCCGATTGTGCACGGGAGTATGCTCCATGCTCACATGTCGTCCTTTCACCCTCTGCAGACGAAACTCGATGGCAGAGGTCCATATCAACGGGTACAAAACGCCATGCCTCTTCGACTCCGGGAGCACGGAGAGCTTCATACATCCAGACCTGGTAAGACGCTGTTCGCTACCCGTTTTCCCCGCGCAGCAAACTATCTCGCTCGCTTCAGGCTCCAACTCGGTCCAGATCCAGAGGCGCACCGCCGCGACACTTACAATCCGAGGCGCTAGCTACTCGAAATTCAAACTCTACGTTTTGCCCTAACTCTGTGCGTCACTCTTATTAGGCCTGGACTTCCAATGCAACTCAAGAGCCTCACCCTCAGCTTCGGAGGGCCCCTGCCCCCACTCACGATCTGCAGCCTCGCTATGCTGCGAATTCCCCCCCCCTCCTCTCTTGGCAAATCTCACTAAGGACTGTAAACCCATAGCCACTCGTCTCAGGCAATATAGCCTGCAGGATAGGGTATTTGTCAGAGCAGAGGTCTGAAGGCTACTCAGTGAGGGGGTTATAGAGGCCAGCAATAGTCCCTGGAGAGCTCAGGTGGTGATTGTTAAGACTGGGGAAAAATTCCGTATGGTGGTCGACTGCAGTCAGACCATAAATAGATTTACGCTCCTCGACACGTATCCCCTCCCCAGGATTGCAGACATGGTAAACCAGATCGGCCAGTACCGGCTCTTTTCCACGGTGGATCTGAAGTCTGCATACCACCAGCTCCCAATCCGCCCGGAGGACCGCCACTACATGGCATTCGAGGCCGATGGTCGCCTCTTCCTTTTCCTCCGGGTCCCTTTCGCCGTCACTAATGGGGTCTCGGTGTTCCAACGAGCAATGGACCGAATGGTGGACCAGTACGGGCTGCGGGCCACGTTTCTGTACTTGGACAATGTCACCATCTGCGGCTATGGCCAGTAGGACCACGATGCCAACCTCCACCGTTTTCTCCAGATGGCACAGAAACTGAATCTCACGTACAACAAGGAGAAATGCATTTTCCGCACATCCAGACTAGCCATCCTCGTCTATGTCGTGGAAAACGGAGTCCTGGGTCCCGACCCAGACCTTATGCGCCCCATCTTAGAACTCCCTCCCGCTCATTGGCCCAAGGCCCTCAAACGGTGCTTGGGATTTTTCCCCTACTACGCCCAGTGAGTCCCTCAATATGCGGACAAAGCCCGCCCACTCTTTAGGACCATACGATTTCCCCTGTCAGCCGATGCACGCCAGGCCTTCGACGGCATTAAGGAGGAGATCGCTGCACTAGGGGGAGGAGTCATGGGTGGAGCCAAGGGTGGAGCCCAGTACAAGTTCCTGAGTGCTCCCAGCGCTACTCCCCCTAGTGGTAGGATAGCGCTACTGCGCTTACAAAGACAGTGTGAATTAACATATATACATCTATATTACATTCACCACAGTGTGTGTGGGGGGAAGTAAGTAAGTATTTTCCCTCTTTTGCCCAGAACTTATTTAATGTTGCAATTGACTTCCACCTGCCTTGAATTGCATTTTTGGTCCTTTAATAAACTTCTATATATTTTAGAATTGATATTGTCTCACGTAGTCTCCTATATCACTAACTTAAGAATCCGACCAATTTGGTTGGGGGTGTACATTACTGAAGAGTTATATCCAGACACTAATAATATCCACGATATTGTAATCTGGTTGAAACTTGTTTGAAAGATTATCCAGAGGACAGTAATAATTTGGAGGGGCTCCTTTCCTTCAGGGAGAAATGGATCAGTCCTCAGACACACTTCATGGGCTGGATTCTCCGATCCCCCCCCCCCCCCCCTCCCCGGGACGGAGAATCGCCGGGGGTGGGAACTGCGCCGGTTGGCGGCTGCTCACAGCGCCACCCGGCGATTCCCTGACCCGCGATGGGCGAAGTCCTGCTGGTTCTTTGCCAGTCCCGCCGGCGTAGATCAGACTCGGTCCCTTACCGGTGGGACCTGGCGGTGTGGGTGGGCTCTGGGGTCCTGGGGGGGGCGCGGGGAGATCTGGCCCCGGGGGTGCCCTCACGGTGACCTGGCCCGCGATCGGGGCCCACTGATCCGCGGGTGGGCCTGTGTAGTGGGGGCACTCTTCTCCTACGCGTTGGCCGTGTAGGCATCCGTGATGGCCGATGCGTAGGTGAACACCCTCCCTGCGCATTGGCAGGGATGACGTCAGCAGCCGCTGACGCTCCCGCGCATGCGCAGACTCGGCGGAGTCCCTTCGGCCCCGGCTGGCGCAGCGCCAAAGGCCTTCCACGCCAACCGCCGGGGCACAAACCACTCTGGCGCCGGCCCAGCCCCTGAAGGTGCGGAGGATTCCATACCTTTGGGGCGGGCCGACGCTGGAGTGGTTCACGCCACTCCATCTCGCCGGGACCCCCCACCCCGCCGGGTACAAGAGAACACGCCCCATATCTTTGGGATCTCTCTTTTTCAACCTAAAGCTGCAAGGAAACATTTGAGAAAACAGACAGCCTGATTGGGGATTTTCCCTAAAAGGGGGCTAAGGATTATCATCTACCATAATGCGCCAAGCCAAGCTATACTGTCCAGCTACAATGTTGGCATCTACCCAACAAATTGAGGGCAGCACGGTAGCACAAGTGGATAGCACTGTGACTTCACAGCGCCAAGGTCCCAGGTTCGATTCCTTGCTGGGTCACTGTTTGTGCGGAGTCTGCACGTTCTCCCCGTGTCTGCGTGGGTTTCCTCCGGGTGCTCTGGTTTCCTCTCACAGTCCAAAGACATGCAGGTTAGGTGGATTGGCCATCATAAATTGCCCTTAGTGACCAAAAGGGGTTAGGAGAGGTTGTTGGGTTATGGGGATAGGGTGGAAGTGAGGGCTTAAGTGGGTCGGTGCAGACTCGATGGGCCGAATGGCCTCCTTCTGCACTGTCTGTTCTATGTTCTACTGTATAAAAATTGGCAGTTTGCCTAGATATGTCTAGCCTGTGAAAAGATGGACAGACCCAACCTGGCTAATTACTGCATCATCAGTCTGTTCTCCACCATCAGCAAAATGATGGAAGGTATCATCGACATAGTACCAAATGACAGTTATCAAAAACCTGCTCAACAATGCTTGGTTTGATGTCCACCGGGATTACTCTGCTCTAGATCTTATTACAACCTTGTTCAAAAATAAACAAAAGAGATGGATTCTAGAGATGATGGATGGCTGCTGTTACGACCCCTGGGTTTGAGCCTACATTGTATTAGAGTCTGCTTTGGAATGCAAACTCCCCAGGAGATTAGGAGGTGGAGCTTCCTCCCAATTGGAGGATCCCCCCACGGCCTGGGAGCAGGTCAGGGAAGAGGACATTGAGGGGGTGTGGAGAGTGAGAGAGTATTGTGTTGAGGAGTAGTACAGTAAACTGTGTCCTGTCTGTCTGTCTGTCTGCATGTGGAGTCCTTGGGAGGACTTCTCCATGGGCCGATGCCAAAATTGGGAACAGTGATTAGGCGGAGAACAGCTTCCGACTGCAAAATTGCGGCAGGTGCCGATTTGACACCAAATCGCGATTCTCCGTCACCTCGAAAACGGTGTCAATGCAACGCACGGCGCACATAGTTTAAGCACCGTTTGCATATCATTAGTGGGCCCACCCGTGATTCTCCGCCTCCAATGGGCCGAGTTCCCAAAGGGTCTGGGGTGCTGTCCAGCCATGTCGCCATTACGGCAGCCATCTTGCTGCGCATCCACTGACCACCAACCTTGGCCCCTGGCTCTACACAGTGACACCAGCCGTATGGGTGCCCCCACCCCCACACCGAACTCCCCTGCCACACCGCCCTCCCGCCCCAAACTCTCCGCCCAACCGGCCGCCAACCACTGGCGGACCACCCAGGGCAACACCTACGGCAGCCCCTAGCGAGGCCAGTGCCAGCCAATGGTACCCCTGGCATCAGGGACGGGCGCCAGGGCCAGGGGCCCCCACAGTTCCGGCCATCGGCGGGGCAGGGTGAGGGGATGGGGGAGGGAGGTGCGGGGCGGATCCCGCAGAGCCAACCAGGGACACCGTGTGGCCCGTTGAACCTGGTTGGGCACGGGGGTACGCACCATGTTAACATGTCATAGATACATAGATACATAGAAGATAGGAGCAGGAGGAGGCCTTTGGCCCTTCGTGCTGCTCCGCCACCATTCATCACGATCATGGCTGATCATCCAACTCAATAGCCTAATCCTGCTTTCTCCCCATAACCTTTGTTCCCATTCGCCCTAAGTGCTATATCTAGCCGCCTCTTGAATATAGTCAATGTTTTAGCATGAACTACTTCCTGTGAGGTAAGGAATTCCACAGGCTCACCACTCTGTGGTTAAAGAAATGTCTCCTCATGTCTGTCCGAAATGGTTTCCCCTGAATCCTCAGACTGTGACCCCTAGTTCTGGACACACCCATCATTGGTAACATCTTTCCTGCATCTACCCTGTCTAGTCCTGTTAGGGGCTATGAGATCCACCCTCCTTCTACTGAACTCCAGCAAGAACGATCCCAACCTAGTCAATCTCTCCTCATATGACTGTCTCGCCATCCCTGGAATCAGTCTGGTAAACCTTCGCTGCACTCCCTCGAGAGCAAGAACATCCTTCCTCAGAAAAGGAGACCAAAAGTGCACACAATATTCGAGGTGTGGCCTCACCAAGGCCCTGCATATTTGCAACAACACATCCCTGCTCCTGTACTCGAAACCTCTCGCAATGAAGGCCAACATACCATTAGCCTTCTTATCCATCTGCTGCACCTGCATGCTTACCTTCAGCGACTGGTGCACAAGGACACCCAGGTCCCGCTGCACACTCCCCTTTCCCAATTTACAACTATTCAGGTAGTTATCTGCTTTCCTGTTTTTGCTTCCAAAGCGAATAACCTAACACTTATCCAAATTATATTGCATCTGCCATTGATTTGCCCACTCACCAACCTGTCCAGATCATGCTGTGGAGGATCTTTGCATCCTTGTCACAGTTAACCATCCCATCAAACTTGGAATCATCTGCAAACTTTGAGATGTTACATTTTGTTCCCTCATCCAAATCTTTAATATATATTGTGAATAGCTGGGGTCCCGGCACTGATCCCTGTGACACACCACTAGTTACTGCCTGCAGATTTGAAAGGACCCGTGAATTCACTCTGCTAACCAGTTTTCTATCCACCTCAATATACTTCCCCCAATCCCATGTGCTTTAATTTTACACAATAATCTCTTATGTGGGACTTTTTCAAACGCCTTCTGAAAGTCCAAATATACCGCATCAACTGGTTCCCCCTTGTCAATTGTGCTAGTTACATCTTCAAAGAATTCCAACAGATTTACCAAGCATGATTTTCCCTTCATAAATCCATGCTGACTCTGACTGATCCTGCCACTGCTTTCTAAATGTTCCACTATAAAGTCCTTGATAATGTCCTTGGGGCCTCACGGTAGCATGGTGGTTAGCATCAATGCTTCACAGCTCCAGGGTCCCAGGTTCGAGTCCCGGCTGGGTCACTGTCTGTGTGGAGTCTGCACGTCCTCCCCGTGTGTGCGTGGGTTTCCTCCGGGTGCTCCGGTTTCCTCCCACAGTCCAAAGATGTGCGGGTTAGGTGGATTGGCCATGCTAAATTGCCCGTAGTGTAAGGTTAATGGGTTAAGGGTATACGGGTTATGTGGGTTTAAGTAGGGTGATCATTGTTCGGCACAACATCGAGGGCTGAAGGGCCTGTTCTGTGCTGTACTGTTCTATGTTCTATGTTCTAATGCATTCAAGAATTTTCCCCACTACCGATGGTTAGACTCACTGGTCTATAATTCCCTGCTTTCTCTCTACCTCCCTTTTTGAATATTGGAGTGACGTGAGCTACCCTCCAATCTGCAGGGACAGTTCCAGAGTCTATAGAATCCCGGAAGATGACCACCAATGCATCCACTATTTCTAGAGCCACCTCCTTAAGCACTCTGTGATGCAGATTATCAGGCCATGGGGATTTATCCACCTTCAATCCCATTAATTTTCCCAGCATCATTTCCCTACTAATAGTGATCTCCCTCAGTTCTTCCCTCTCACTAAGCTTTTCATTCTCCAATATTTCTGGTATCTGATTTGTGTCCTCTTTTTATTGGCCTTTCATTCCCTGCAGACAATGGATTTTACCATCCTGCTGGTTGCCGCAGAGAGGTGATGTGCTGTAAGAGGACATTGAAGAGCATGCCTTGTCCACCAAGGAGGATGCAAGGGAGGGCGAGGATGGACAGGACACAGGGCCCAGGCAAGCATGGGAGGCCACACAATGTGTGTGCCAGGGCCAACGCGCATGGCACGCTTTGATTGCCTTCAAGTTCACTGACTAGGAGGGAGGGTAGAGGGAGGGGACTAGCCAGGGGCATGAGCACCACATCCCAACCCACACCCTTTCACTTCCCTCCTTGGCACCGTGCCCACCTGCACCCCCTCCATGATACATAACTACAGCACCAAGGGGTGGATGCCCTGGATAGGCAGCAACAGCGTGTCTGGTCCATGGGATGGAGGGTGATGATAGTCCGCTCTGCGATGAGCTCTGGTGCTCCGCATTGTATGATAATGTTAGACTAATGTCCATGGTAGCAAATTCCCCCTGGGCGATCCCTGCATGCGAGCTGGCCATTCCATCGCACGGTCCCATCGAATTCCGCTAGTAATGTGTGTGCGTTGCTTGCCGAGTCAGGTCTCCGCCTGTAATGTGTGCATTGATTGCCGTGCCAGGTCTCCGCCTGTAATGTGTGTGCATTGATTGCCGAGTCAAGGCTCAGCCTGTAATGTGTGCATTGATTGCCGAGTCAAGGCTCAGCCTGTCATGTGTATGCGTTGCTTGCCAAGTCAAGGCTCCACCTGTAATGTGTGGATTCCTTCCCATTACAGGGCTCCGCCTGTAATGTGTGCATTGATTGCAAATTCAAGGTTCCGCCTGAAATGTGCGTGCATTACTTGCCGAGTCAATGTTCCGCTAATATTGTGTGTGCATTGATTGCCGAGTCAGACTCCATCTGTAATGTGTGCATTGATTGCCATGCCAGGGCTTCGCCTGTAATGTGTGCATTGAGTGCTGTACCAGGCCTCTGCCTGTAACGTGTGCATTGATTGCCGAGTCAAGGTTCCACCTGTCATGCGTGTGCATTACTTGCCGAGTCAAGGCTCCACCTGTAATGTGTGTGCATTGATTGCCGAGTCAAGGCTCCGCCTGTAATGTGTGCATTGATTGCCCTGCCAGGGCTCCGCCTGTAATGTGTGTGCATTGATTGCCGAGTCAAGGCTCAGCCTGTAATGTGTGCATTGATTGCCCTGCCAGGGCTCCGCCTGTGTTGTGGCCATTGATTGCCGAATCAAAGTTCCGCCTGTCATGTGTATGCGTTGCTTGCCAAGTCAAGGCTCCGCCTGTAATGTGTGGATTCCTTCCCATGCCAGGGCTCCGCCTGTAATGTGTGCATTGATTGCGAATTCAAGGTTCTGCCTGCAATGTGCGTGCATTGCTTGCCGAGTCAATGTTCCGCTCGTAATGAGTGTGCATTGCTTGCCGAGTCAAGGCTCCACCTCTAATGTGTGCATTGATTGCCATGCCAGGGCTACTCCTGTAATGTGGACATTGATTGTCCAGTCAAGGTTCCGCCTGTCATGTGTGTGTATCGCTTGCCTAGTCAGGGCTCCACCTGTAATGTGTGCATTGACTGACGAGTCAAGGTTCTGCTAGTAATGTGTGTGCATTGCTTGCTGAGTCAGGGCTACGCCTGTAATGTGTGCATTCCTTGCCATGCCAGGGCTCCGCCTGTAATGTGTGCATTGATTGCAAAGTAAAGGTTCCGCCTGTAATGTGTGTGCATTGCTTGCCGAGTCAAGGTTCCGCTAGTAATGTGTGTGCATTGCTTGCCATGCTAGGGCTCCGCCTGTAATGTGTGGATAGATTGCAAAGTCAAGGTTCTACCTGTAATATGTCTGCATTGCTTGCCGAGTCAGGGCTTCGTCTGTAATGTGTGTGCATTGCTTGCTGTGCCAGAGCGATGCCTGTAATGTGTGTGCATTGCTTGCCTTGCTAGGGCTATGCCTGTCATGTGTGTGCATTGCTGGCGGAGTCACGGCTCCGCCTGTGATGTGTGTGCATTGATTGCCGAGTCAGGGCTCTGCCTGCAATGTGTGCATTGATTGCCATGCCAGGGCTCCACCTGTATTGTGTGGATTGATTGCGAAGTCAAGGTTCCGCTGGTAATGTATGTGCATTGTTTGCCGAGTCGGGGCTCCGCCTGTTATGTGTCCACTGATTGCCATGCTAGGTTGCCGCCTGTAAAGTGTGCATTGACTGCCATGCCAGGTCTCCGCTTGCAATGTGTGCATGATTGCTGTGCCAGGGCTCCGCCTGTAATGTGGGCATTGATTGCCAAGTCAAGGTTCCGCCTGTCATCTGTGTGTATCACTTGCTAAGTCAGGGCTCCGCCTGTAATGTCTGCATTGACTGCCGAGTCAAGGTTCCTTTAGTAATGTGTGTGCATTGCTTGCCGGGTCAGGGCTCCGCCTGTAATGTGTGCATTCCTTGCTGTGCCAGTGCTCCGCCTGTAATGTGTGCATTGATTGCAAAGTCAAGGTTCTGCCTGTAATATGTGTACATTGCTTGCCGAGTCAAGGTTCCGCTAGTAATGTGTGTGCATTGCTTGCCATGCTAGGGCTCCGCCTGTAATGTGTGGATTTATTGTGAAGTCAAGGTTCCGCCTGTAATATGTCTGCATTACTTGCCGAGTCAGCGCTTCGCCTGCAATGTGTGCATTGATTGCCGTGCCAGGACTCCGCCTATAATGTGTGGATTGATTGCAAAGTCAAGGTTCCGCTAGTAATGTATGTGCATTGTTTGCCGAGTCAGGGGTCCCGCTTTACTGTGTGCATTGATTGCCGTGCCAGGTTTCCGCCTGTAATGTGTGTGCATTGATTGCCGTGCCAGGTCTCCGCCTGTAACGTGTGCATTGATTTCCGTGCCAGGTCTCCGCCTGTAATGTGTGCATTGATTGCCCTGCCAGGGCTCCGCCTGTGTTGTGGGCATTGATTGCCGAATCAAAGTTCCACCTGTCATGTGTATGCGTTGCTTGCCAAGTCAAGGCTCTGCCTGTAATGTGTGGATTCCTTCCCATTCCAGAGCTCCGCCTGTAATGTGTGCATTGATTGCGAATTCAAGATTCTGCCTGCAATGTGCGTGCATTGCTTGCCGAGTCAATGTTCTGCTCGTAATGTGTGTGCATTGCTTGCCGAGTCAAGGCTCCACCTCTAATGTGTGCATTGATTGCCGTGCCAGGGCTACTCCTGTAATGTGGACATTGATTGTCCAGTCAAGGTTCTGCCTGTCATGTGTGTGTATCGCTTGCCTAGTCAGGGCTCCACCTGTAATGTCTGCATTGACTGCCGAGTCAAGGTTCCTCTAGTAATGTGTGTGCATTGCTTGCTGAGTCAGGGCTACGCCTGTAATGTGTGCATTCCTTGCCATGCCAGGGCTCCGCCTGTAATGTGTGCATTGATTGCGAAGTCAAGGTTCTGCCTGTAATGTGTGTGCATTGCTTGCCGAGTCAAGGTTCCGCTAGTAATGTGTGTGCATTGCTTGCCATGCTAGGGCTCCGCCTGTAATGTGTGGATTGATTGCGAAGTCAAGGTTCCACCTGTAATATGTCTGCATTACTTGCCGAGTCAGCGCTTTGCCTGGAATGCGTGTGCATTGCTTGCCATGCCAGGGCGATGCCTACAATGCGTGTGGTTTGCTTGCCGTGCCAGGGCGATGCCTGTAATGTGTGTGCATTGCTTGCCATGCCAGGGCTCCGTTTGTAATCTGTGCATTGATTGCCGTGCCAGGGCTCCGCCTGTAATGTGTGGATTGATTGCGAAGTCAACGTTCCACTAATATTGTATGTGCATTGTTTGCCGAATCAGGGGTCCCGCTTTAATGTGTGCATTGATTGCCGTGTCAGGTCTCCGCCTGTAATGTGTGCATTGAGTGCAGTGCCAGGTCTCCGCCTGTAATGTGTGCATTGAGTTCTGTGCCAAGCCTCCGCCTGTAACGTGTGCATTGATTGCTGAGTCAAGGTTCCACCTGTCATGTGTGTGCATTGATTGCCGAGTCAAGGCTCAGCCTGTAATGTGTGCATTGATTGTCCTGCCAGGGCATCGCCTGTGTTGTGGGCATTGATTGCCGAATCAAAGTTCCGCCTGTCATGTGTATGCGTTGTTTGCCAAGTCAAGGCTCCACCTGTAATAGTTGGATTCCTTCCCATGCCAGAGCTCCACCTGTAATGTGTGCATTGATTGCGAATTCAAGGTTCTGCCTGCAATGTGCGTGCATTGTTTGCCGAGTCAATGTTCCGCTAGTAATGTGTGTGCATTGCTTGCCGGGTCAGGGATCCGTCTGTAATGTGTGCATTCCTGGCCGTGCCAGGACTCTGCCTGTAATGTGTGCATTGATTGACGTGCCAGGGCTCCGCCTGTAATGTGTGTGCATTGCTTGCCGTGTCAGGGCTTCGGCTGTAATGTGTGTGCTTTGATTGCGGTGCCAGGGCTTCGCCTGTAATGTGTGCATTGATTGCCGAGTCAGGGCTCTGCCTGTAATGTGTGCATTGATTGCCGAGTCAGGGGTCCCGCTTTAATGTGTGCATTGAGTGCGGTGCCAGGCCTCCGCCTGTAACGTGTGCATTGATTGCCGAGTCAAGGTTCCACCTGTCATGTGTGTGCATTGCTTGCCGAGTCAAGGCTCCGCTTGTAATGTGTGTGCATTGATTGCCGAGTCAAGGCTCCGCCTGTAATGTGTGCATTGATTGCGAATTCAAGGTTCCGCCTGCAATGTGTGTGCATTGCTTGCCGAGTCAATGTTCCGCTAGTAATGTGTGTGCATCGATTGCCGAGTCAGGGCTCCGTCTGTAATGTGTGTGCATTGCTTGCCGTGCCAGGGCGTTGCCTGTAATGTGTGCATTGATTGCGGTGCCAGGGCTTCGCCTGTAATGTGTGCATTGATTGCGGTGCCAGGGCTTTGCCTGTAATGTGTGCATTGACTGCCCTGCCAGGGCTTTGCCTGTAATGTGTGCATTGACTGCCCTGCCAGGTCTTTGCCTGTAATGTGTGCATTGACTGCCCTGCCAGGCCTTTGCCTGTAATGTGTGTATTGATTGCCGAGTCAGGGCTCTGCCTGTAATGTGTGCATTGACTGCCCTGCCAGGGCTTCGCTTGTAATGTGTGCATTGATTGCAGTGCCAGGGCTTCGCTTGTAATGTGTGCATTGATTGATGTGCCAGGGCTTCGCTTGTAATGTGTGCATTGATTGACGTGCCAGGGCTTCGCTTGTAATGTGTGCATTGATTGACGTGCCAGGGCTTCGCTTGTAATGTGTGCATTGATTGATGTGCCAGGGCTCTGCCTGTAATGTGCATGCAACAGTTGCTGAGTCAGGGTATTCCCTAAATTTTGACCACTCTCTGCGGAACACACAGTGACGTCACGGATTGGGACGCACTTCTGGCCACGTCCCAGCGACCGGAAGTGGCGTTCAATTATACGGAAATTACGAATTTGTCTAGCTGCTGTTGAGTTGGAGGCAGAGGCTCCTTTACCGGACCGAATTCGAAGCTATGGATTTCAGCAGCGTTCTCAACAAAGCAACCGAGAACAGGGTGGAGGCGCAGGCGACCGTGAGTCAGAACCGCGAATCCTTTAAATACTCCAGCACCCAGAGTCAGGCCTGGGGAGAGTTACAGGGTAGCCTTTAAATACCCCAGCACCCAGAGTCAGGCCTGGGGAGAGTTACAGGGTAGCCTTTAAATACCCCAGCACCCAGAGTCAGGCCTGGGCAGAGTTACAGGGTAGCCATTCAATACTCCAGCACCCAGGGTCAGGCCTGGGCAGAGTTACAGGGTAGCCATTCAATACCCCAGCACCCAGAGTCAGGCCTGGGCAGAGTTACAGGGCAGCCATTCAATACCCCATCACCCAGAGTCCGGCCTGGGCAGAGTTACAGGGTAGCCTTTAAATACTCCAGCACCCAGAGTCAGGCCTAGACAGAGTTACAGGGCAGCCTTTAAATACCCCAGCACCCAGTGTCAGGCCTGGGCAGAGTTACAGGGCAGCCATTAAATACCCCAGCACCCAGAGTCAGGCCTGGGCAGAGTTACAGGGCAGCCATTCAATACTCCAGCACCCAGAGTCAGGCCTGGGCAGAGTTACAGGGCAGCCATTCAATACCCCAGCACCCAGAGTCAGGCCTGGGCAGAGTTACAGGGCAGCCATTCAATACCCCAGCACCCAGAGTCAGGCCTGGGGAGAGTTACAGGGCAGCCATTCAATACCCCAGCATCCAGAGTCAGGCCTGGGGAGAGTTACAGGGCAGCCTTTCAATACTCCAGCACCCAGAGTCAGGCCTGGGCAGAGTTACAGGGCAGCCTTTCAATACCCCAGCATCCAGAGTCAGGCCTGGGGAGAGTTACAGGGCAGCCTTTCAATACTCCAGCACCCAGAATCAGGCCTGGGGAGAGTTACAGGGCAGCCTTTGAATACTCCAGCACCCAGAATCAGGCCTGGGGAGAGTTACAGGGCAGCCTTTCAATACTCCAGCACCCAGAGTCAGGCCTGGGGAGAGTTACAGGGCAGCCTTGAACATAGAACATACAGTGCAGAAGAAGGCCATTCAGCCCATTGAGTCTGCACAGACCCACTTAAGCCCTCACCTCGACCCTATCCCCGTAACCTAGTAACCCCTCATAATCTTTTTATTTGGTCACTAAGGGCAAGTTATCATGGCCAATCCACCTAACCGGCACATCTTTGGACTGTGGGAGGAAACCGGAGCACCTGGAGGAAACCCACGCAGGCATGGGGAGAACGTGCAGACTCCGCACAGACAGTGACCCAGCGGGGAATCGAACCTGGGACCCTGGTGCTGTGAAGCCACAGTGCTAATCACTTGTGCTTTAAATACCTGAGCACCCAGATGCAGGCCTGGGGAGAATTACAAGGCAGCCTTTAAATACCCGAGCACCTTGAGTCAGATTTCCGTATCTATATTCTCATCAAAACATATGTTCTTGACCCCCACCTTGCAATATATTTGCCCATTTCCAATCTTTCTTTTCTCATTGAAGTCCATGAATGTTGTTACCTTCCAATTTGGTGCTTGTCTTTCCTGAAACCCCATGTTTGTACTTCTCCAATCTAGTTCCACCCTGCCACCTGAAACAGCTCTAATTCAAGTCACAAATTACCATCTTGTGTGAACATGTTAGAAGGAAACTTGCCTTCTTGACATGTTTAGAGCCTTTGACACAACTGATCACATCACTCTCCTCAAACACCTCTCCATTGTCTGGATTTGACAACTCACATTTAGTTCCATTCTTATCTATACCTAACCAGAATATCACTTGCAATGTCTTCTCTTCACTCCTGGACAATCATTTTGGGTGTCAACAGAAGGGTCAATCCTTCTTCTTTTCCTGTTCTCATTTACATGCAGCAGCACTATCAAAAAGCACGACAATAGTTTTTGTGTGTACACTGACAGCACCCAGCTCTACCTCACCATTACCCCTCTTGACAACTTCATTCTTGCTACATTATCCAGCTGCTTATCTGACATCTAGTTAAACATTTTGAAGACTGAAGCCATTGTTTTTAATCCCTGCTCCAAACTCTAATTTCCAAGCTACCGGCTCCATCCCTTTCCCTGCCAACAGTTTGAGAGGAAACCAGTGTATTTGTAAATCTGGTACTATATTTGACTCCAAGATTAGCTTCTGACCACATTCACACTATCAGTAAGACCGCCTATGTCCACCTCCCTAACATCATCCAACTTTGCTTATCTGCTGTGCAATCCATCAGTCGGTCTTGCCTCTAGATTCACTCTTGGTCTCACTTTCCATCCTCTGTAAACTTGTAAAACTCTGCTGCCTTTGTCTTAACTCATGCTAAACCCCATTCAACCATCACTCCTGCGGTCGCAGACCTCCATTCGCTCCCCATTAAGCAGTTTCTTCATTTTAAAGTCGTCCTCCTTGTTTTCAAATAGCACTGTCCCTCCCTATCTGTAATTTCCTTGAGCCCCTCCACTCTTGGCGATATCTGCACCTCTTTAGTTCTTGTATCTTGAGCATCCTTGGTTTTAATCACTTCACTACTGGTGGCTGTGCCATCAACTTCCTCGATCCTAAGCTCTTGAATTCCCTCCTTGCTCTTCTCTGCCTTTATTATAGAATTTACAGTGCAGAAGGAGGCCATTTGGCCCATCGAGTCTGCACCGGCTCCTGGAAAGAGCACCCTACCAATGTTAACACCTGCACCCTATCCCCATATCCCAGTCACCCCACCCAACACTAAGGGCAATTTATCATGGCCAATCCACCTGACCTGCACATCTTTGGACTGTGGGAGGAAACCGTAGCACCCGGAGGAAACCCACGCACACACGGGGAGGATGTGCAGACTCCGCACAGACAGTGACCCAAGCCGGAATTGAACCTGGGACCCTGGAGCTGTGAGCGATTGCGCTATCCACAATGCTACCGTGCTGCCCCACGGTATATATTCCTCCTTTAAGGCACTCGATAAAACCTAACTCTTTGACCAAGATTTTAGTCAGATTTCCTAGTATCTCCTTGTGTTTTGGTGTCATATTTTGTTTTATAATGTTTCTGTGAAATGCCTGGGATATTCTTTGTCAAAGTGCTAATTATTATTATTTTTTATTAAAGTGCTCAATTCTCTCAATTAAGGGGCAATTTTGTGTGGCCAATCCACCTACCCTGTACATCTTTGTGTTGTGAGGGTGAGACCCACGCAGACACAGAGAGAATGTACAAACCCCACATGGACAAGTGATCTGGACTGGGATCGAACCCGAATCCTCGGTGCCGTGAGGCAGCAGTGCTAACAACTGCGCCACCGTGCTGCCCAAAAGTACTAATTATAACATCCTTCAAATAATCCATTACCCAGAGTCAGGCCCGGAGAGAGTTATTATTCCCCTTAACTACCCCAGCACATGATGAAACTCTCATATCCTCCAAAAACCACATTGATTCCTAGTGTGTGGTAATTCATTATTGTCATTAAGGACAGTTATCTCACTAATTCACATTGTGCAAGTTATAACAGTTTGTTTTAACCTTTAGAGTCCAAGTAAGGCAAATAGTTTGTTATACTGTGGAACATATAACCTGTAAATAACCCTGCAAATCCAACTGTTACTGGATGTTGAGTAATAAATTACTCATTGAACTGGTGACGCACCAAATTGAACTTTTTAAAGCTTGCTCCCAATAAAAGCCATTGAAATTCATGATGTACAGAGCATCTGTATAATCCAGAGTCACTCATGTCAGTTAGGAGATATAAAATATTTAAATAATATTTGATTCCATTTATATATACTTGAATGTGTATATTTTCAGTAATTGATCAATTGTAATAACATTTAGGGTGTAGGAAAGGATATTTGGACAAAGAACTGAAATATCTAACTGCATTTTGAGCTCGCCTAATGCCGTTAATTCTATGTTGTCTGGCTGATTATTCCAAGCATTCCTGAGTGAAATGATTACTTCTACTATTTGAAATTGATTTTACACTTTTGTGGTTATGTACTTTGATTCTAACCTGATATACCTTAATTCTAACCTATATACCTTAAAGTAACCTACATTTATCCCATGCATCTGTTTAATATGGTTAATGCTTTACTAAACCTCACTGAATAAACTTTGTCAGTGGAATCAATTGAACGTTGCTAAACTAAACTCTTCCCCAATACTCTTGAGATTTCCCCCCTGGAGGCAATGCAAAAAAGTTTTGTCTTGAAGTTGCCTTGCTTATGGCACCATCAGCAAATGCAGTTCTAATGGCATGTGATTCTGATGAGTGGCACGTCCGGAACTTGTAAAATGCTACCCACTCATTCTCTATAATATGTGTAAACGTGTGTATTATGAATTGAAGAAAACTGAACTGTTGATATCGCCATTGATATTGGGCAAAGTAAATATAATGTAAAGCAGGAATTGTTGATTAGATGGTGTCCATCTGAATTGTATGAAAAAAACAGGTGGGAGGGCCACAGCTTGAAACGTCAAGGAATTGAAGACAGTGTGATGTAATATCAGTATGATAAGGAGGCCGATGGAAGTTAAACATGTAGAATAATGAATGAGCAACAAGTTCAGAGGATGTAATCTTTATTTGTGTCACAAGTAGGCTTATATTCACACTGCAATGAAGTTACTGTGAAAATCCCCGAGCCGCCACACTCAGGCGCCTGTTCAGGTACACTGAGGGAGAATTCAGAATGTCCAATTCACAACAAGCACGTCTTTCGGGATGCATATGAAGATGGGGAGATTATTGTTATTGAGGGAGATGAGAGGTAAGAATGCAAGTAGCGTATCAGACAAACCTTTTCTCGTTTCCTGTCCAGGAGTGAGAAGGCTGTTGTCAGTGATAAAAGTATTGGATAAAATTTGACCTGAATTGTTCAGAAAAGATATGATTGACAGAAAAAAAATGAAGCCAAGAGCTTTGGCGGCAACTTTAATCTAAAATCTATTTGAGATCACAGATAGTAATGACGAAGGAGTCAAGTAAGGGTGATTGATGGATGAAGTTATCAGAAGTAGGAGATAGCTGTCAGATTTAATATACATAAAGAAACACTGTCTTTAGAGCATTGAATGAAATAGAATTGTCCCATCGAGTATGCAAGATGTAAGTCGGGCATTGCCCTGCATAAAATTAGCAAAGGCATTTAGACATGCACACTGCATAAAGCTAGATTTGGGGTTCAAGAATGTATTTTTGTGTGTGCTCTTAAGCTTGTTATTCAAAACAACTAGCTTTGGGGTAAAATCATACGATCATGTTTGGTAAGTCTGATCTGAAGGTTGCTGCACAGCAAACAAAACTTTAAAGCTGAATGACCGCATATGGAAGGAAGTACCTATTTGCTGAGTAAGAACTGGGGCAAGGGAGGTTCTCAATGTGACATCTCCCTCAATCTACCTTTCTCTATTCACGATGTGATGCCGGCATTGGACCGAGGTGAGCACAGTAAGAAGTCTTACAACACCAGGTTAAAAGTCCAACAGGTTTGTTTCGAATCACTAGCATTCGGAGCACCGCTCCTTCCTCAGGTGAATGAAGGGGTAGGTTCCAGAAACATACATATATAGACAAAGTCAAAGATGCAATACGATACTTTGAATGCGAGTCTTTGCAGGTAATTAAGTCTTTACAGGTCCAAACTGAGCAACTGGAGAGAGGGATAATCACAGGTTAAAGAGGTGTGAATTGTCTCAAGCCAAGACATTGGTAGAATTTCACAAGCCCAGGCCAGATGGTGGGGGGTGAATGTAATGCGTCGTGAATCCAAAATCCCAGTTGAGGCTGTACTCGTGTGTGCGGAACTTGGCTATAAGTTTCTGCTCTGCGATTCTGCGTTGTCGCGCATCCTGAAGGTCGCCTTGGAGAACGCTTAGCTGAAGATCAGAGGCTGAATGCCCTTGACTTTTGAAGTGTTCCCCGACTGGAAGGGAACATTCCTGCCTGGCGATTGTCACGCGATGTCCGTTCATCCGTTGACGCAGCGTCTGCATGGTCTCGCCAATGTACCACGCTTCGGGGCATCTTTTCCTGCAGCGCATGCGGTAGACAATGTTGGCCGAGTCGCACGAGTATGTACCGCGTACCTGGTGGGTGGTGTTCTCATGTGTAATAATGGTACCCATGTCGATAATCTGGCACGTCGATTGCCATGGCAGGGTTGTGTGGTTGCTATTCTGAAGGCGACTATATGTTTCTGGAACCTACCTCTTCATTCACCTTAAGAAGGAGCGGTGCTCCGAAAGCTAGTGATTCGAAACAAACCTGTTGGAGTTTAACCTGGTGTTGTAAGAATTCTTACTGTTCTCTATTCACAGTTCGCTAAGTTATCCATGGTGACATGGTGGTTAGCATAAATGCTTCACAGCTCCAGGGTCCCAGGTTTGATTCCCGGCTGGGTCACTGTCTGTGTGGAGTCTGCACGTCCTCCCCCTGTGTGCGTGGGTTTCCTCCGGGTGCTCCGGTTTCCTCCCACAGTCCAAAGATGTGCGGGTTAGGTGGATTGGCCATGCTAAATTGCCCATAGTGTCCTAATAAATGTAAGGTTAAGGGGGGGGTTGTTGGGTTACGGGTATAGGGTGGATAAGTGGGTTTGAGTAGGGTGATCATGGTTCGGCACAACATTGAGGGCCGAAGGGCCTGTTCTGTACTGTTCTATGTTCTATGTTATCCCAGGTCTTTTACAGTGCAGCTTCAAACAATTTTCTGTTTGCAAAATCATCTTATACCACAACTAATTATAACAATGAGTGACTGGGTAGGACAGAGTTGTAGCTGCTCGCGTTGAGCTTGTTAATGTGTATCTCGGTGATTTTGAATGGAGAGATAACAAAAGCTGCATACGCAGCACATTTTTATTCAGAAATAGTGCAACAGCAAACAGCTTTCAAACCCTGGAAATTTATGGCAAGCCAAAATATTCAAATAAGTTTTTGTTGCTGGGCTGGGGTTGGCTCTGGGGAGAATTTATTGTCTCTTATAGATAAGTGTGGCCAGGAGGAACCCAGTAACTTTGTAATTGCAGTATGATGTTTTTCTGTTAGATGCCTTTCATATTATTAGTGATGCCTGTTCTATTGGGGCAGCATTCTGCAATGAAGGATTATTATCTTTATACAAGATTGTTGATGGGTTCATTTGGAACACTTTTTCCACCAGGATAGTAGTCAAGTTTTCATGTGGGTTACATATTTCAGGAAAGCATACTTCACTTATTGTGAAGTCTATTCTGATTTCTCCTACTCATAATGTCTGCTGCTTTTTTAAAATTATTTTATCAGAGTTAGAAAGCCAGAGCTCAGTTTGTGGACAGGGGCAAACCCCTAATCCAGCTCCTTGCTTGCTCCAGAAACCAATTCGAATTGAATCCAATTCATGGTCCCCACAAGAGAGACTTACCAGATCCAGGCATTTCACCTTACCTCACGCTCATCTTAGCCAAAAGGCCGAGAAGTGATGTCTGCTGTTGGCCGTATAGTGCATGCACCTTCCTTGACCATCAATTAGAGGAGTGGGATTTGAACCTGGGACTTCTGTCTCAGAGGCTGTGACACTAGCCCTGTTCCACAGGACCTCCTTCAATGCAGTGAGGTATGATGTGCTTTTGTGCATCCTGAAGGTGTGAAAGCTGCTGTGTAAATGCAAGTTGTACATTGCAAAATGCAAGTGTAAATTGAAGCCTACTTGTGACAGTAAGCTATTATTATCAGCTCCTACTATCTCCTGTCATTAGAATTTCTCGCAGCAAGAAAGCTTGTTAGTTTTTAGTAAGGTTATTAGTCCCAAATTTTAAGTGATTTTATCCTTTGGGCTCCTATCCACTGGGACTGTTGAAACTATCCAAATTCATTTTATTGGTCCACTGCAACCATTAGAGGAAGATAAAGTACTTCACCCCATCATCTTCAGTTGTCTCTGTCCTTGTTATTGAGTTTATTTGAATGCCAATATTGTTTTCTATTCGGAATGCGTAACTGCTACACCCTGTACTCACAGTAGAGCACACTCCCCCTCTTCTGCAATTAATATTTTGGTGAAGATGAAACCAAAATTGTTTTTATTTAAATGCTGTTAAATCAGTGCTGATGATATCTAAAAAGCTACAAAATAGTTGCTTGAGGGATCTTAAATGTCACAGTTTTATTTTCTCTAGATATTTTGCAATGCAAGAGGAATGAGCTCCGAGCAGAACTTGAGAACTGCAGAGTTCACATCTTAGCTCTTATTTATATCGTCTTTGGTGAGGAACTGGGGATAATGCACAGATGTTGTGCAGGTAGCCATATTCCCAGAGATAACTTCAGGAGGTTTTCGAAGAAGAAAGATCCTCTCAGCAGCCAGCCTTCTGGTGTTGATATCAGCCGTGTGACTCAGCACTTGCCAGTCACAATGTAAAGCACTATTAGTATTGGGTATTGAGCAAAAGAGGTACTTTATCTGTCCTAGCAGTATCATCCACTATGAATAACAGCAGATAAGTTTACTCGTAAGCTTTGTAACATTGAAACAGTTATTCACATCTGCAGAAGATGCTGGAGCTCTGTGTGTGTGTGTGTGTGTGTGAGGGAGATGGCTGTTGCTAGTCTTGGATTTAAACCACTTAAAATATGCAAATGAGTTTGTTGCAGGGCCAGTGCCTGAAAGTACCATCTGTTTGTGTTGCTATAAAAACCTACAAACTTGTTAAAAATAGTATATTTGGTTCCAGGTGGAATCCCTGGGAGCGTAACAAGGATTCCAGCTATTCAAATTTGAAGTGAGCTGTTTAAAATTTCAAAATGGTTGCACTATCGTTAAAGTTTCTTAAAAAAGTTTTTCTGGCGGTGGCAACCATTCCTAGACTTTCTGGCGGAGCATTAGAGGATGGTCATTTTCAGCAGCAACCTGGGGGGGGGGTGGGGAAGGAATGGGTTCGTCTTTTCCTTTAGTGGGTATGTGTGTTCGTTCTCATGTTAATTATTTTTGTTAAGTTATTGCTTTTGTATTGGGGGGGGGTTACTGTTATCTCTCTTTTTCTTCTGTTGTTATTTAAAACTTGTTGAAAATTTGAATAAAAATTATTTTTTTAAAAAACGTTTTTTAAAAATATATTTTTATTCAAAGCTTTTCAACAAAAATATAAATATACAAAATATCAAAAGAACACTCAACGAGTATCAGAAGAATATCGCATCACCCCAACTAACAACCCCAACCCTCCAGCCCCCCCCTGACACCAACCCCTCCCTCAACCTCCAAGTGAACCCTTCTACAAATCTGCAGAGCAAACTTGATCTTCTCCAACCTCAACAATTCTGCCAGGTCGCTTACCCCAACCCCTGCCTTTGCCGGCTCCGAGTCCCGTCATCATAACATAATCCGTCTCGGGGCTGTCAGGGAGGCAAAGGCCAACATGAACAGCCTCTCTCCCCACCCTCTGAACTCCAGGTCTTCCAACACACCAAATATCGCCACCTCCAGACTCGAGGTCACTGCCACACCCAGAACCTCGGACATCACATCCGAGAACCTCTGTCAGAACCCCTTCAATCTTGGCCCAGATATATGGACGTGATTTGCAGGACCCCCCATGCATCCCCACACCTATCCTCCACCCCCTTAAAAAAAACCTGCTCATCCTCGCCACCGTCATGTGGGCCCTATGCGCCACTTGAAACTGGATGAGGCTTAACCTCACGCACGACAAAGACACATTCACTTTCCGCAAGGCCTCAGCCCATGTCCCCTCTTCCTCTCCCAACTCTTTCATCCATATGCACTTAATATCCTCCACCAGTGTGCCATCACTCTCCATTACTTGTAAATATCCAATACCTTCCCCTTGTCCTCCGACGGAGGTCTATCTTGCAGCATCGGAGGCAGTAACCCTGGAAGGCCGGCACCTCTCTCCTCTCAAAATCCAAACCTGCAGGTACCTAAAATCATACCCTTTGGCAACTCATAAAATTCCTCAAACTCCTCCAGCCCTACAAATTTGCCCTCTATGAACAAGTCCCTGAAGTACTCAATCGCCACCTGCTGCCACCCCCGGAACCTCACATCCAATCTTGCCAGCACAAATCTATGGCTTAAGGTGCCCACAATGACATGCCCTATAACCCCAAGTGCTGCCTACACTGTCCCCTCAAAGCTGATGGAATACCTGGCTGGCGAGAATGGCAGAAGCACCAACAACATAGCCCTCAAGCCCGCCCACCTACATGATGTCGCCTCCACCCGTCCCCAAACTGACATCTCCTCCGTGGCCCATTTCCTCAACATAGCAATGTTTGCAGCCCAATAATTTATAAAATTCGTCAATGCCAGCCTCCCCCCGCCCTTTCAGAAACCCCTATGCCACCTGTGGGGCCTTCTTCGCCGCCCACACAAACCCCAAGATTAACCCATTGACTTTCCTGAAAAATGACTTGAGGACAGTGATTAATTAAAGGTCACAGGCCACGGCAATCAACATCTCAAAGAGCAGAAGCAGAGATTAGATAAATTAAGTATTGGTTAAATGACACTAAGCTCAAGTTTTAACTTAAAATTAAATTGCAACCAAGATAGTAGGCCAATATGTTATTATAATCCTATAAACCAATCTGTTATTATAATCCTATACTAAAAATAAAATAGTACAGATGCTGGAAATTTGAAATAAACAGAAAATGCTGAATGTAAATACTGAGTCGGATAGGTAGCGTTTGTGGAGCAATAGAGTTTTAAAAAAAATAAATTGAAAAATGTATAACAACAGAACAATAATAAACACCCCCCCCCCCCGGACCCGTACCAACGCATATAACGAACCCCCCCCCCCCCCACACAATAAACAACAAAATAAATTAAAAATATGTTAAATTAACATAAACAATGCCCCCCCCCCCCCCCCCCCCCCCCCGGGTTGCTGCTTCGGCTGACCTAGTTCCCTATCGTTGAGCCAGAAAGTCGAGGAAAGGCTGCCACCGCCTAAAGAACCCTTGTACCGACCCCCTCAGGGCGAATTTGACCTTCTCCAGCTTAATTAATCCCGCCATGTCATTGATCCAGGTCTCCACGCTTGGGGGTCTCGCATCTTTCCATTGCAACAAGATCCTCCGCCGGGCTACTAGGGACGCAAAGGCCAAAACACCGGCCTCTTTCGCCTCCTGCACTCCCTGCTCCACCCCAACTCCAAATATCGCGAGTCCCCAGCCTGGCTTGACCCTGGACCCTACCACCCTCGACACCGTCCTCGCCACCCCCTGCCAGAATTCCCCCAGAGCCGGGGCATGCCCAAAACATATGGGCATGGTTCGCTGGGCTCCCTGAACACCTAATGCACCTGTCCTCACCCCCAAAAACCCTGCTCATCCTCGTCCCGGACATATGGGCCCTGTGCAGTACCTTGAACTGGATGAGGCTAAGCCTCGCACATGAAGAGGACGAGTTCACCCTCTCCAGGGCGTTCGCCCATGCCCCCTCCTCAATCTGCTCTCCCAGCTCCACTTCCCACTTAGCCTTCAGCTCCTCTACCGACACCTCCTCCACCTCCTGGATCACCTGGTAGATGTCCGATACCTTCCCATCCCCGACCCACACCCCCGAAAGCACCCTATCCCTTACCCACCGCGGGGGCAGCAAAGGGAACTCCTCCACCTGCCGCCTAGCAAACGCCTTGACCTGAAGGTACCTGAACATATTCCCCGGGGGGAGCTCAAACTTCTCCAGCTCACCCAGGCTCGCGGACCTGCCGTCAATGAACAGGTCTCCCAACGTCCTAATGCCTGCCCTGTGCCGCCCCAGGAACCCGCCATCAATGTTCCCTGGGACAAACCGGTGGTTCCTTCACAGCGGGGCCTCCACTGAGCCCCCCACTTCCCCCCTGTGTCGCCTCCACTGCCCTCAAATCTTGAGGGTAACCGCCACCACCAGGCTCGTAGTGTACCTCGTTGGAGGGAGCGGCAACGGCGCCGTTACCAGTGCGTTCAGGCTCGTGCCTCCACAGGAAACAATAGAGTTAACACTTCAGGTAAATGACTTTCGATCAGAACTGGAATAAGTTTTGTGTGCGCGCATCATAATCACATTAAGTAACCTCCGCACATTTACCTAGAACTGCCTTCCTTTCACACAACTAGTCTGATCCTCCTCATTCAATCCTGGCACGCAGTCATCGATCCGCAATGCAAACACCTTCGCCAATAGCTTGGTATCAACATCCAACAGCTATATCTGGTGGTATGACCCACACTGCTTCGGGTCCTTTTCCAGAAGCCTGCGATAAAGTAGGGGGTATTTTCCCCCTCCTCATTATACTCCCTCACCTGATTTGTGCTTGATGTCAGTCAGGGAAAAGTAAAGCTGGTCAGATTCCCTTGCAGTTTGCCTCCTTGGCATGGATTTGGAAAAATGCTCAATCAGCTCTCCGATCTCTTCGCTACTGCTGCCCAGCCCAGTCCCAGCCAGGCTGGCCTGTTGCCACGTCGCACAGGTCTCATTCCACTTCCCAATCAGCACAGCTTCCACTGGCCTCTCCCTGTAATGTACTGCCGGGGCTGCGGCTCCACCGCTGCCAAACCGGACCCAACCTTCCCAGTGACTCTCAATGTCCAGCAAGAGAGCCCAGCCATGGCGAGTGTCTGCACGGCTGATTTACCAGCTCCGCCAGCAGATCCCGGCAAACTGATGAAAGGTCATTTACCTGAAATGTTAACTCTATTGCTCCACAGATGCTACCTAACCGACTCAGTATTTACTTTCAGCATTTTCTGTTTTTATTTCAAATTTCCTGCATCTGTATTAAGAACATAAGAACTAGGAGCAGGAGTAGGCCATCTGGCCCCTCGAGCCTGCTCCGCCATTCAATTAGATCATGGCTGATCTTTTGTGGACTCAGCTCCACTTTCCGGCCCGAACACCATAACCCTTAATCCCTTTATTCTTCAAAAAACTATCTATCTTTACCTTAAAAACATGTAATGAAGGAGCCTCAACTGCTTCACTGGGCAAGGAATTCCATAGATTCACAACCCTTTGGGTGAAGAAGTTCCTCCTAAACTCAGTCCTAAATCTACTTCCCCTTATTTTGAGGCTATGCCCCCTAGTTCTGCTGTCACCCGCCAGTGGAAACAACCTGCCCGCATCTATCCTATCTATTCCCTTCATAATTTTAAATGTTTCTATAAGATCCCCCCTCATCCTTCTAAATTCCAATGAGTACAGTCCCAGTCTACTCAACCTCTCCTCATAATCCAACCCCTTCAGCTCTGGGATTAACCTAGTGAATCTCCTCTGCACACCCTCCAGCGCCAGTACGTCCTTTCTCAAGTAAGGAGACCAAAACTAAACACAATACTCCAGGTGTGGCCTCACTAACACCTTATACAATTGCAACATAACCTCCCTAGTCTTAAACTCCATCCCTCTAGCAATGAAGGACAAAATTCCATTTGCCTTCTTAATCACCTGTTGCACTTGTAAACCAACCTTCTGTGACTCGTGCACTAGCACACCCAAGTCTCTCTGAACAGCGGCATGCTTTAATATTTTATCGTTTAAATAATAATCCCGTTTGCTGTTATTCCTACCAAAATGGATAACCTCACATTTGTCAACATTGTATTCCATCTGCCAGACCCTAGCCCATTCACTTAACCTATCCAAATCCCTCTGCAGACTTCCAGTATCCTCTGCACTTTTCGCTTTACCACTCATCTTAGTGTCATCTGCAAACTTGGAAACATTGCCCTTGGTCCCCAACTCCAAATCATCTATGTAAATTGTGAACAATTGTGGGCCCAACACGGATCCCTGAGGGACACCACTAGCTACTGATTGCCAACCAGAGAAACACCCATTTATCCCAACTCTTTGCTTTCTATTAATTAACCAATCCTCTATCCATGCTACTACTTTACCCTACCTTATTATATAATACCCTCTGTATTATTTTACTTTAAATTTTAGGATTATAATAACAGATTGGTTTATGGGCTTGTAATAACATATTGGCTGACCACCTTGGTTGCAATCTAATTTGAAGTTAAAACTTGAGCTTAGTGTCATTTAACCAATACTTAAATTAATCTAATCTATGCTTCTGCTCTTTGAAATGTTGATTGTTGTGGCCTGTGACCCTTAGTTAATCACTGCGATGAAATCCTAATCAAAATCCGGGCTGATGTTCTGCACCCAACTTGCATTCACAATCAGTTGATGTCTGCCAATTGTTAAGTTTTTGTGTACCTGGGAAGTGCAACCTTTTTAAAGTTGTACTGTATAAGCGCAGCTAATGAATGAATTGCATGCACATGTGTGCGCGCACTACACACATGCGCACACACACTACACTTCATACTACACACACACAGACTACACACAAGTGCTGCTGTAACTGTTATCATTGGTGTTGTTGGCTTTTAGCCAAAGTAATTTACAAACTTATTTACAAACTCTGTAGTTGTCACAGTGACAGCCTGACTCTGCCACCCAGTTTGTAATTTGTTCAATTTTCAAGATTTTATATATCCACATTGAGCCTGTGGCGTGTTTTCCTCAAACATTGCCTCCGTAGGAGTATGCTGATAGAGAGACTTCTTGGCATGGCTCTGCCTGTGCAGGGAGCTGAACTAGTTTCCCAAAAGATGTTCAATGATGTCATTGTGAAAACAAATAGATTCAGAAAGCATGCAATTCCCCAAACAAATACTGGGTTTTCAGATACTGTGCATACTGCAGTGATTGTCTTTTATTGAATCTCAAAATCCTTTCTGTTCATTTTCAACCTATCTTTCCCGATGTTCCCTACCCCACCATCATCCTCTTTCTCCGGTGGGCTACCATGGAATTTGGCATCTCTCTACCAGTACTCATCCATAGAGAGGCAATGGCGTAATGGTATTGTCATTGGACTAGCAATCCTGGGTTTGAATTCTACCACAGCAGATGGTGGAATTCAAATTCAGTTATAAAATAAAATGTTTTTAAAAGCTGGAGTTAAAAGTCTAATGATGGTGATGTTGTTGTAAAAACCCACCTGATTCACAAATGTCCTGAGGGACTCGGGTGATTACAATGTGGTTGACTCTTAACTTGCCACTGTAACGATCTAGCAAGCCACTCAGTTGTATTAAACTACTACAAAGTCAATAAAAAGGGAATCAAACCTGTCAAACCACCTGGCATCTACCTAGGCACTAGAAATGACAATGGAAAACCCAGCCTGTCGACTCTGCAAAGTCCTCATTATCAACACCTGGAGGCTTGTGCCAAAATTGGAGTTTCCCCAAGCAAGAGCCTGACATAGTCATACTCATGGAATCATCCCGCACAGATAGTGTCCTAGATATCGCCACCAACTCCCTGGTTGGTGGCGATATCACCTCTTGCTGATTACCACGTACCCTTGTCCCCACCCCCTCAGCTGATGAATCAGTACTCATCCATGTTGAGCACCACTTGGAGGAAGCACTGAGGGTGGCATGGTTGCAGAATGTACCCTGGGTGCAGCACTTCAATGTCTATCACCAAGAGTGGCTTGGTAGCACTACCACAGACCGAGCTGGCTAGGTCTTAAAGGACATAGCTACTAGACTGGGACTGCAGTAGGTTGTGAGGGAACCAACAAGAGGTCAAGATATACTGGACCTCATCCTCACCAACCTGCCTGCCGCAGATGCATCTGTCCATGGCCTTATCAGTAGGAGTGACCACTGCACAGTCCTTTTAGAGACTAATGGATACCCTCAATCGTGTTGTGTGGCACTCTCACTGTACTAAATGGGATAGACTTCAAACTGATCTAGCAAGTCAAAACTGGGCAAATATGTAGCACTGTGGACCATCAACTGCAGAATTGTACTCAACCACAACCTGTAACCTCATGGTCCAGCATAACTCCCACTCTAACATTACCACCAAACTTTAGGATGAACCATTGTTCAATGAATAGTGCAGGAGGACATGTCAGGAGCAAAACCAGGCATACCTAAAAATAACTTGAAAAAATAAATTTAGAGTACCCAATTAATTTTTTCCAATTAAGGGGGAATTTAGCGTGGCAATCCATCTAGCCTGCACATCTTTTGGTTGTGGGGCGAAAATCACGCAAACGGGGGAGAATGTGCAAACTCCACACGGACAGTGACCTAGAGCCGGGATCGAACCTGGGACTCGGCACCATGAGGCTGCAGGGCACTGTGCCACCGTGTTGCCCCTCAGGCATACCTAAAAATGGGGTGCCAACCTACTAAAGCTATGCGGCATAAGCAGCATGTAACAGATAGAGCTAAGCCATTGTACAACCAATGGATCAGATCTAAGATCTGTAGTCCTACCAGATCAAATCATGGAATGATGGTGGACAATTAAACAACTAGCTGGAGGAGCAGGCTCCACAAATGTCCCTATTCTCGATGCTGGAGAGCCCAGCACATAAGTGCAAAAGATAACGTTGAAGCATGTGCAGCCAGCCAGAAGTGCCGAGTGTATGATGCATCTCGTCCTCCACCGGAGGTCCCCAGCATTACAGATGCCAGCTTTCAGCAAATTCAATTCACCCCACGTGATATCAATAAACAGTTGAAGGAACTGGAAACTACAAAGGCAGTGGACCTTGACAGCATTCTGGCAATAGTACTGGCATCTACCCAGAAATGTGAAAAATTGCACAGCTATGTCCTGTTCACACAAAGCAGGACAAATCCAATCCGGCTAAGTGCCATGCCAACAGTCAACTCTTCACCCGTAAAATGTCAGAAGGGGTCATCAACAATGTTATCAAGCAGCACTTGCTGAGCTCAGTTTTGGTTACGGCAGGGTCACTCAGTTCCTGACCTCATTACAACATTCAAAATGGCAAAGGAGCTCAATTCCACAGGTGTGGAGAGAATGACTGCCTTGATAGCACTTGGCCGAGTGTGACATGAAGGATCCCTAGTGAAAATGGGAATCGGGCAAACCCATCGCTGCTTGGGGTCACAGCTGGCATAGGAAGATGGTTCTGCTGGCTGGAGGTCAAATCATCTCCGTTCCAGGACATCATTGCAGACATTACTCAGTGTAGAGTCCAAGGCCCAACTATCTTAAGATGCTGCATCAATAACCTTCCATCCATCATAAGGTCAGAAGTGGGAACGTTCACTGAAGATGCATAATCTTCACCATTTGTGACTCCTTAGATACTGAAGCAATCCATGTCCAACAAGATCTGGACAATATCCATGCAAATTCCAGACATAAGCCATCTCCAACAAGAGAGATTCTAGCCATCGTCCCTTGACATTCAATGGCATTATCATTGCTGAATCTCCCACTATTAACATCCTGGGAGTTAGCATTGACAAGAAACTGAACTGGACTATGCATATACATGTGGCTATAAGCGCAACTCTGGCTAGAAATATTATGGTGAGTAACCACCTCCTGACTCTCCAAAGCTGCCCACCATCTACGAGGCACAAGTCAGTGTGATAGAATACTCTCCATTTGCCAGGAAATGTGCAGCTCCAAAAACACTCGAGGTCAACACCAACCAGGATGTGGAGATGCCGGTGTTGGACACTGCAGGAAAGGATGTCCCGAAGCATGGTACATTGGCAAGACCATGCAGATGCTGAGACAACAGATGAACGGGCATCACGTGACAATCATCAGGCAGGAATGTTCCGTTCCAGTCGGGGAACACTTCAGCAGTCAAGGGCATTCATAGAACATAGAAAAATACAGCACAGAACAGGCCCTTCGGCCCACTATGTTGTGCCAAACTTTTGGCCTAGATTAAGAACAAATTAAACTGCACCCCATCATTCTACCGTAATCCATGTACCTATCCAATAGCTGCTTGAAGGTCCCGATTGTTTCCGACTCAACTACTTCCACAGGCAGTGCATTCCATGACCCCACTACTCTCTGGTTAAAGAACCTACCTCTGACATCCCCCCTATATCTTCCACCATTCACCTTAAATTTATGTCCTTTGTAATGGTTTGTTCTACCCAGGGAAAAAGTCTCTGACTGCCTACTGTATCTATTCCCCTGATCATCTTATAAACCTCTATCAAGTCGCCCCTCATCCTTCTCCGTTCTAATGAGAAAAGGCCTAGCACCCTCAACCTTTCCTCGTAAGACCTACTCTCCATATCAGGTAACATCCTGGTAAATCTCCTTTGCACCTTTTCCAAAGCTTCCACATCCTTCCTAAAATGAGGCGACCAGAACTGCACACAGTACTCCAAATGTGGCCTTACCAAAGTTTTGTACAGCTGCATCATCACCTCACGGCTCTTAAATTCAATCCCTCTGCTAATGAACGCTAGCACACCATAGGCCTTCTTCACAGCTCTATCCACTTGAGTGGCAACTTTCAAAGATCTATGAACATAGACCCTAAGATCTCTGCTCCTCCACATTGCCAAGAACCCTACCGTTAACCCTGTATTCCGCATTCATATTTGTCCTTCCAAAAATGGACAAACTCACACTTTTCAGGGTTAAACTCCATCTGCCACTTCTCAGCCTAGCTCTGCATCCTATCTATGTCTCTTTGCAGTCGACAACAGCCCTCCTCACTATCCACAACTTCACCATCTTCGTATCATCTGCACATTTACTGACCCATCCTTCAACTCCCTCATCCAAGTGATTAATGAAAATCACAAACAGCAGAGGACCCAGAACTGATCCCTGCAGTACGCCGCCGGTAACTGGGCTCCAGGCTGAATATTTGCCATCCACCACCACTCTCTGACTTCTATCGGTTAGTCAGTCCGTTATCCAACTGGCCAAATTTCCCAGTAACCCATGCCTCCTTACTTTCTGCATAAGCCTACCATGGGGAACCTTATCAAATGCCGTACTAAAATCCATGTACACCACATCCACTGCTTTACCTTCATCCACATGCTTGGTCACCTCCTCAAAGAATTCAATAAGACTTGTGAGGCAAGACACTACCCCTCACAAATCTGTTCTGACTATCCCTAATCAAGCAGTGTCTTTCCAGATGCTCAGAAATCCTATCCCTCAGTACCCTTTCCATACTTTGCCTACCACCGAAGTAAGACTAACTGGCCTGTAATTTCCAGGGTTATCTCTATTCCCTTTTTTGAACAGGGGCATGACATTCGCCACTCTCCAATCCCCTGGTACCACCCGTGTTGACAGTGAGGACGAAAAGATCATTGCCAACGGCTCTGCAATTTCATCTCTTGCTTCCCATAGAATCTTTGGATATATCCCGTCAGGCCATGGGGACTTGTCTATCCTCAAGTTTTTGAAAATGCCCAACACATCTTCCTTCCTAACAAGTATCTCCTTGAGCTTACCAGTCTGTTTCACACTGTCCTCTCCAACAATATGGCCCCTCTCATTCGTAAATACTGAAGAAAAGTATTCGTTCAAGACCTCTCCTATCTCTTCAGACTCAATACACAATCTCCCGCTACTGTCCTGGATCGGACCCACCCTTGCTCTAGTCATTCTCATATTTCTCACATATGTGTAAAAGGCCTTGGGGGTTTTCCTTGATTCTACCCGCTTAGCTCTCCTAATCCCTTTCTTCAGTTCCCTCCTCGCTATCTTGTATCCCTCCTGCACCCTGTCTGAACCTTGTTTCCTCAGCCTTACATAAGTCTCCTTCTTCCTCTTAACAAGACATTCAACCTCTCTTGTCAACCATGGTTCCCTCACTCGACCATCTCTTCCCTGCCTGACAGGGACATACATATCAAGGACATGTAGTATCTGTTCCTTGAACAAGTTTCACATTTCAATTGTGTCCTTCCCTGACAGCCTATGTTCCCAACTTATGCACTTCAGTTCTTGTCTGACAGCATCGTATTTACCGTCCCCCCCCCCCCCCCCCCCCCCCAATTGTAAACCTTGCCCTGTTGCACGCACCTATCCCTCTCCATTACTAAAGTGAAAGTCACAAAATTGTGGTCACTATCTCCAAAATGCTTCCACACTAACAAATCTATCACTTGCCCTGGTTCATTACCAAGTACCAAATCCAATATGGCCTCCCCTCTGGTCGGACAATCTACATACTGTTAGAAAAGCTTCCTGGGTACACTGCACAAACACCACCCCATCCAAACTATTTGATCTAAAGAGTTTCCACTCAATATTTGGGAAGTTGAAGTCACCCATGACTACTACCCTGTGACTTATGCACCTTTCCAAAATCTGTTTCCCAATCTGTTCCTCCACATCTCTGCTGCTATTGGAGAGCCTATAGAAAACTCCCAACAAGGTGACTGCTCCTTTCCTATTTCTAACTTCAACCCATATTACCTCAGTAGGCAGATCCTCCTCGAACTGCCTTTCTGCAGCTGTCGTACTATCTCTAATTAATAATGCAACCCCCCCCCACCTCTTTTACCACCCTCCCTAATTTTATTGAAACATCTATAACCAGGAACCTCCAACAACCATTTCTGCCCCTCTTCTATCCAAGTTTCCGTGATGGCCACCACATCGTAGTCCCAAGTTCCGATCCATGCCTTGCGTTCACCCACCTTATTCCTGGTGCTTCTTGCATTGAAGTATACACACTTCAACCCATCGCCGTGCCTGCAAGTACTCTCCTTTGTCAGTGTTACGTTCCCCAATACCTCACTACACGCTTTGACGTCCTGGACATCAGCTACCTTAGTTGCTGGACTACAAGTCCGGTTCCCATTCCCCTGCCAAATTAGTTTAAACACTCCCAAAGAGTACTAGAAAACCTCCCTCCCAGGATATGGGTGCCCCTCTGGTTCAGATGCAACCCGTCCTGCTTGTACAGGTCCCACCTTCCCCAGAATGTGCTCCAATTATCCAAAAACCTGAAGCCCTCCCTCCTACACCATTCCTGCAGCCACGTGTTCAACTGCACTCCCTCACTACTCCTAGCCTCGCTATCACGTGGCACCGGCAACAAACCAGAGATGACAACTCTCTCTGTCCTGGCTTTTAACTTCCAGCCTAACTCCCTAAACCCGTTTATTACATCCACACCCCTTTTCCTACCTACGTTGTTGGTACAAATGTGCACCACGACTTCTGGCTGCTCACCCTCCCCCTTAAGGATCCTGAAGACACGATCCGAGACATCCCTGGCACCTGGGAGGCAACATATCTTCTGGGAGTCTTGCTCGCGACCACGGAATCTCCTATCTATTCCCCTAACCATTGAATCTCCTATTACTACTGTTTTTCTATTCTCCCCCCTTCCCTTCTGAGCCCCAGAGCCAGACCCCGTGCCAGAGACCTGGCCGCTAGGGCCTTCCCCTGGTAGGTCACCCCCCAACAGCATCCAAAACGGTATACTTGTTTTGAAGGAGAACGGCCACGAGGGATCCCTGCACTGTCTGCCCGTTCGTTTTCTTTCCCCTGACTGTAACCCAGCTACTCTTGTCCTGTACCTTGGGTGTGGCTATCTCCCTGTAACTCTTTATTACCCCCTCTGCCTTCCGGATGATCCGAAGTTCATTCAGCTCCAGTTCCCTAACACGGTCTCTGAGGAGCTGGAGTTGGGTGCTCTTCCTGCAGGTATAATCAGTGGGGACACCGGTGGTATCCCTCACCACCCACATCCTACAGGAGGAGCATGCAACTGCCCTAGCCTCCATCCCCTCTTACCTTACAGAATATAGCTGCACTGTGGACCAACTGGAATTCTGCCCTCCAACTCTGCTCCGAGTCAGCTGTACTCTCTGTAAATTCCCGGCTCCCTTCACGCTCTTTGAGGAAATGAAATGAAAAGGAGCACCTTGCTCCCTCCTCATCGAACTCCCTCAGTCACCAAACTCTCACTATAGCACTCAAATGTACACAAATTCAGCACTCAGTGCAAACAAAGTCTGCACTGTAAACTAGCTCCTGATCTTCGGGTAAGCGTTCTCCAAGGCGGCCTTCAGGATGCGCGACAACGCAGAATTGCAGAGTAGCAACTTGTAGCCAAGTTTCGCACACATGAGTATGGCCTCAACCGGGACCTTGGATTCATGTCGCATTACATTCACTCCCCACCATCTGGCCTGGGCTTGCAAAATCCCACCAACTGTCCTGGCTTGAGACAATTCACACCTCTTTAACCTGGGGTTACCCCTATCTCTGGATCTGTAAAGACTTAATCACCTGCAAATGCTCGCATTCTAAGTATCATATTGCATCTTTGACTTTGTCTATATAAATGTTTCTGGAACCGACCTCTCCATTCACCTGAGGAAGGCTAGTGCTCCGAAAGCTAGTGATTTGAAACAAACCTGTTGGACTTTAACCTGGTGTTGTAATACCAGGTCAAAGCAGCCTGCTTGATTGACACCCCTTCCACCTTACTCCCTCCTCCACCGATACATAGTAGCAGCAGTGTGCCATCTCGAAGATGCACTGCAGGAATTTACCAAGGCTCTTTGGACAGCATCTTCCAAACCCATGACCGCTATCGTCTGGCAGGATAAAGGCAGCTGCTGTATGGGAACACCACCACCTGGCAGTTTCCCTCGAATTCACTCGCTGTCCTTACTTGGAAATACATTACCGCTCCCTCAATGTCACTGGGTCAGAATCTTGGAACAACCTCCCTGACAGCACTGAGTGAACTTACAGCACAGATTCTGCAGTTGTTCAAGACGTCAGCTCACCACTACCTTTTCAAGGACCATTTGGGTTGGGTAAAAAATGCTGGTCCAGCCAGCGATGCCCACATCCCATAAATTATTTTTTTTAAAGTTGCCATTCTTTCTGTGAACTCAATCATTGAGTTATTGGCAAACTATTTTCTCTTGGAAGGCATTACGACCACCAGACACTATCTACACATTCAACTTTGAGCTGTAGTCACTTGATGAACTCCAATTTTCCCTTGCCGCCTGTCCACTCAAGGGAGGCACGTTGCAAGTTCCTGCAGCTTGGCCGAGATCAGCTGGTGCAAAGTATGCCATTAATTGAACCTGAGGCTTTGGTCTCTGGCACTGGCTGTGTTTGGCTTTTTCGCCTTGTTTATTAGCCATTGCTTTGACCTCCTCCTCATTCACACAAAACAGTTTAAATTACTTTTGGGGGGGGGGGGTTCCTGGCCAAGAATGCTAACTGGATTGGCTTTAGATAATAGACTTTTGGCAGTTAACTTTCCAGGGATTCTGTTTGTTTTGTGCTTTCACTTTGTGGTTCTTCTTGAACCTCAATAGTATAGCCAAATCTGGGAATAACCAAGTTCTTGTTCTCAGCAGTTACTTTGTAATATCTTCACTCATTTATTATGCTGTTAGATGAATTGTATATTCTGAATTCTCCCTCGGTGTTTACCGGACAGGTGCCAGAATGTGGCGACTAGGGGATTTTCACAGTAACTTCATTGCAGTTAATGTAAGCCTACTTGTGACAACAATTTATTATGCAGCCTCTTTGAATGCATTGAAGAAGTTTTCATTGCTTTGTGCCTGCAATCTGGCAACAAAACACAACCTTGCTTGTCACAATGAGCAGTTGTCTCTTTATTCCACAGGGTAAGGCACACCCCTAATATGTCAATTCACTAATGGACCCATTTTGGATATACTTTTAAAAAACAACAAAATCAGGCCCCTCAATCCTGCTGCACCAGGGCAGCATGGTGGCGCAGTGGGTTAGCACTGCAGTCTCACGGCGCCGAGGTCCCAGGTTCGATCCCGGCTCTGGGTCACTGACCGTGTGGAGTTTGCACATTCTCCCTGTGTTTGCGTGGGTTTTGCCCCCACAACCCAAAAATTTGCAAGCTAGGTGGATTGGCCGCGCTAAATTGCCCCTTAATTGGAAAAAATGAATTGGGTACTCTAAATTAAAAAAAGAAATCCTGCTGCACCATTCATTACAATCGTGAGTAATCTTCCTCCTCCACTCTGCTTTGCTGCCTACTCTCCATGTCCCTTGGTTTCCTGACAACACCAGGATCTATCTATCCCATCATGAATATACTCAATGCAATATTCACAAACCATGAAAGTAGTGAATTCCAAAGATACCCAACCCTCTGAGTGAAGACATTTCTCCCCATCTCAATCCTAGACAATCAACCACTTATCCTGAGATTGTTCCCTATGTTCTAGATTCCTCAGGAAGGGGAAAACAACCTCTTGGTGTCTCCCCTTTCAATTCCCTGATGTTCAACCAGATCACCCTCATTCTTATAAACTCCAGAAAGCAAAGGCCCAATTTACGCAGCCTGTCATCAAAGGACAACACTCTTACCTGAGGAACCAACCTAGTGAACCTTTTCTGTCCGCCTCCAATTCTTCCTTTAACATGGAGACCAAAACGGCAGAGTGGTCCAGGTGTCATCTCACCAAAAGCTTGCACAATTGTAGCAAGACTTCCTTGATCTTGTATTCTAGTCGCCTTCCAATAAAGATAAAAATGTAATTTACCTTCCCAATTGCTGTATTTGAATGCTAATTTTGTGTAATTGTCGGCAAGCTTTTAGAATCCAAAATTCAAATTGTAATTGAGAATTTAGAAAGGCATGAGTTGATAGAAACCTAGAAAATAGGAGCAGGAGGAGGCCATTCAGCCCTACGAGCCTGCTCTGCCATTCATTATGATCATGGCTGATCATCCAACTCAATAGCCTGATCATGCATTTCTCCCCTCCCCATATGCTTTGATCCCCTTTATCCCAAGTGCTAAATCTAACTGTTTCTTGAAAGGACAATCAACATGGGTTTGATCAAAGCAAGACATGTTTGGCAAATTCTTTTTTGAGAAGTGGCTCTTTGCTAATGTAGATGTGCGCATAGATTTTCAGAGGATGTTTAAGGTGCGTGTAAGGAGGCTCCTTTAAAAACAAATTCAGTCATAATAGAATGACAGAAATTTTAGCTGCATCGCTGACAAACAGGTTAAAGGGCAAAATTCTGCAGATTCTGGAAATCCAGAGTAACAACATAAAATGCTAGAAATACTCAACAGGTCTGGTAGCATCTGTGGAGAGAGAAATGATTAATATATCACGTTGATGTGCTTTCTATAGAGGTGGAAAGAATTACACATGTCATGGGTTTTAAATGAGTGCAGAGGTAAGGGAGAGAACCAAAGAGGGAGAGGGTCTATAATGGAGTGGAGCGCAGGAGAGATAAAATGACAAAAGGGATGATGCTGCAAGGTTAAAGGGGGTTGTAATGGGACAAGAAACAAAAAAATGGCTTTGGAGGAGATGTAAATGAGAAAAACTAAATCATCACCAGCAACGTCCAACAAAAGGGAGAGGCTATAATCTGAAATTGTTAAACTCTGTTGGAAGACTTTAGAAGCATAGAAAATAGGAGCAGGAATAGACCATTCAGCCGTTCGAGCCTGTTCCGTCATTCACTGTGATCATGGCTGTTCATCCAACGTGTCCCTGTATTTACCCCACACCCAAGGGCTAAATCTGACTCCTTGAAAACGTACAATGTTTGGGCCTCAACTACTTCCTGTGGTTGTGAATTCCATAAGCTCACCACTCTCTGGGTGAAGATATTTCTCATCTTGGCTCTAAATGGTCTGCCCCATATTCTTAACTTATAACCCTTGGTCTGCCCCCCCCCCCCCCCCCCCCCCCCCCGGATCGGGTACATTCTTCCTGTAACTACCCTGGAGAATTTAATAGGTTTCTATACTTCTAAACTCCAGAGAATATAATCCTAACCGACTCAATCTCTCCTCGTATATCAGCTCTGCCATCCGAGGAATCCGTCTGTAAACCTTTGCTGCACTCCCTCTAGCAAGAACATCCTTCCTTCAATAAGGAGACCAAAACTGCATGCACTATTCCAGGTGTAGTCTCACAAAGGCCCTGTATAATTGCAGCTAGACACCCCTGCTCCTGTAGTCTAATCCTCTCACTATGGAGACCAATGTACCATTTGCCTTCTTCACCACCTGCTGCACCTGCATACGTACCTTCAGCAACAGATGTCTGAGGACACCCATGTCTCGTTGCACTTTCTCAGCAGTGTGTACCCCTCTGTAAGATGCACCGCAGCATCTCATCAAGGCTCCTTAGCATCTTCCAAACCCAGAATCACTACAATCTTGAAGGACTAGGGCAGCAAATATCTGGGAACACCAGCTGAATGTTCCCTTCCAAGTCTCTCACCATCCTGACGTGGAAATATATCATCATTCCTTCACTGTCGGTGGGTCAGAATCCAGGAACTCCCTCACTGTGGTGTACCTACGCCTTAGTGACTGCAGTGGTTCAAGAAGGCAGCTCGCCACCACCTTCCCGAGGACAATTGGGGATGGTCAATAAATGCTGGCCTAGCCAGCGACGCCCACATACCGTAAATGAACTTTGAAAAATTAGGGAAAGTAAGCTGAGAGGAGGATGCAGGGACTGATTAGGCAAGAAGATGAAAGATTGAGTATAATGTAGGGAAGTGTGAAGTTACTCATTTGGAGTAGGAAGGATGGAAAAGCAGCACTTGTCTTATAGTTGAGAGACTTGTAAATGTTATGCAGAGGGTGTCAGGGATTCTCTTAAATGAATCACAAAGTTAACATGTACCTGCAGCAAGCAAATTAGAAGGCAAATAATATGTTCCCCTTTATTGCAAGCAGAATTCAGAATAAGAGTGCAATTATATAAGGCTTTGGTTAACTTGGGTATGGAATATTTAATATAATATTAAAGGATAAAAGGATGAGTGTCTTGAAGTGGTTCATTGCACTATTTCCTGAAATGAGAGGGTTGTCCTATGAGGAGAGTCTGAGTAGTTTATGCCTATATTCTTTGGCATTTAGAAGGATGAGAGGCGATTTCAATGAAACATAGAAAAAAAGAGGCTTAACAGGATAGATGCTGAGAGCCTACTTCCCCAGAGGGGGGAGTCTAGAATGAGGGGCCAAAATCTCAGGGTAAGGGATCGGCCATTAAAGACTGAGATGAAAAATGTCTTTACTCAGAGGATTGTGAACCTTTGGAATTCTCTACCACAGTTCCTAGGTATATTCAAAACTGAGGGAATGTACACAAGGTTGACTTTTACACGAGTGCATGCAGAGGTATTTGCTCCATGGTAGAATACTAACAGCCATTGTTTCTCCAAAGATTTAGTTTGATGAATTGTACTTGGTGTCATATTGTCATTTCCTTTTGCTCTTTCTTAATAGAAGCGTTACAGCTTGTCAGTGAAACCTCCGAAGAAATGTCCACAAATAAAAGGGGTTCAGCCTACTGCAGTGCAAGCATTCCTCAAGCGCAAAAAAGAGGAGGTAAAAAATAAAGGTACTTAGAGAAGTATTTGACTCAATGCTGTTAACATATTTGCTGCTACGTTTTGTATATGTCTTTGGATTGCATTTACCAGCCCTCAACCAGCTGATACTTGAGGATCGAAATCGCAAGCAAATTTGAGAGGTAATGAACTATATTAGAGGTGTCATTCAAAGCAGCAAAATATTTCTTCAATTTTGTTTCAGTTGTTACGATAGGGAGATATGAGGAAATTGGGTCTGGAAATAGGATTGAAGATGTAGTGGGCAATTTAGGGGTTAACATACTGAGGGTAAAACTGCTAGCACTGAGTCAGAGGTATATGGCTACATGTGGCCTGAGTTACATTGTCCTATTCAGACTTAATGGAAATAAACAGATGCTCCTGTTCAGCTGGGGTGATTCACTCGAGATCCTCCGGGACATCTGATATGCCAACCATGAGCCTGTTACAGAGTCTGATGGCCTTGTTTGTCTGTAAATTGGAGGTTAATTGCATATTCATAGTATGGCCCTCTTTTTTTTGTGCAAATGGAAGTGGGCAATCAAAAACCCAGATAGCAATGATCAGTTCAAGTCTGGACACTCCAGGGCAGAGCCAGGGACTGGGCAGAGCTCAGAAAGAGAGAAAATAATCCTGTATGACCAGGTGGGGAAGAAGGCTTCTGAAAGCGACCGAGAGAGGTCATGAAAAGTTGCCACCGAGAGAAGCTTTCGGAAAGGGGTTTGAAAGAGCTTCGCTACAAGCAGGAATATGTTCTGGGAATGCAAGTATCATGTTTCCCTGCCTGTGTAAGTGAAGGATAGAGCAGTATGTCATGTTACATGCTGTTTAATGGGAATTCATGTGTTGAGGTTAAAAGATGCAGTAAAGCTGTTCTTGTTAGGTTTGAAGTTTAAATATTGGTTTTTTTTTTTCTTTTGCTTTAATAAAGTTTTGTTTTAAAAAAAAAATAACCAAGCCCTATTTCTTATGCAATCATTCCTAGCGAATTAATCTTTCAATCTGGTCAACCAAGGCAGGCCAGCAGCACGGTTCAATTCCCGTACCTGCCTTCCCGAACAGGCGCCGGAATGTGGCGACTAGGGGCTTTTCACAGTAACTTCATTTGAAGCCTACTCGTGACAATAAGCGAATTTCATTTTCATTTTCATTTCATTTCATTTCATTTCTTAAAAAAAAATTTTTTAACGTTGCGGTTCTGGTCCAGTATCTTGGCCACTGTTGGGATCTGCAACAAAGTTAAGCTATTAAGGACGTTATTTACGCAGGGTGTAATTTTCCTTCCAGCCTCTACTAAAGGTACTGATTCATGCCAGTTTTACTGGCAGTCCATATTCATGACATGCCATTCTTCAAAATTGAACCAAACTGATGAATATTGGTTCTCACTTGACATGTAAACCCAACCAGAGTCACAGAATGATTAGTTGTAATTGAGTTCCTGCCCATTTTAATTGAGATCAGAGAGCTCAGCACAGCTGGGCAATCTTTAGCATGATTGTGCCTGCAGTGTTTTTTCCTTCTGGCACTCGTTTGGGTCAAGGACTATTATGAGTATACCTGATTGAAACTGGGTTGGGTGGTTATTAAATGTGTTGACTTGAAGACATTTGTTTTTCTCTCCTCTTAAAATTAAATGAATATTATCAAATCTATGTAAATGATAAAAAATCATAATCCTCCAGGCTTGTGCAAGCTGGAGTGCTGTGAAAATTCATCTGGAACACCACCACATTGGTATTCAACCTCGATAAATATTGAGTAATCAGTATGCTACCTTTTCATTTTTGGGTTCTTAGTTCAAATGCAGCTCCATCTGGGATGAAGATCTTATTTGCTGGCCATAAAGGTCTGATAGGAAGTCAGTATGGGTAGTCTCAATTAATTTCCTGGTGGGCATAGAACTAAAACTCTCAAACTCAGCATAAATTGGTCATTTTGGTCAAAGAAGTTTTATAAGATGGCTAGTATGGGAAAAGAATGGCTGGAGCTATTGAAGTTGGAGAAGAGTTGAGGGAGTTTCGCTCTGTTATTGACTGCTGTACCTAACATAAGAACTAGGAGCAGGAGTAGGCCATCTGGCCCCTCGAGCCTGCTCCGCCATTCAATTAGATCATGGCTGATCTTTTGTGGACTCAGCTCCACTTTCCGGCCCGAACACCATAACCCTTAATCCCTTTATTCTTCAAAAAACTATCTATCTTTACCTTAAAAACATGTAATGAAGGAGCCTCAACTGCTTCACTGGGCAAGGAATTCCATAGATTCACAACCCTTTGGGTGAAGAAGTTCCTCCTAAACTCAGTCCTAAATCTACTTCCCCTTATTTTGAGGCTATGCCCCCTAGTTCTGCTGTCACCCGCCAGTGGAAACAACCTGCCCGCATCTATCCTATCTATTCCCTTCATAATTTTAAATGTTTCTATAAGATCCCCCCTCATTCTTCTAAATTCGAACGAGTACAGTCCCAGTCTACTCAACCTCTCCTCATAATCCAACCCCTTCAGCTCTGGGATTAACCTAGTGAATCTCCTCTGCACACCCTCCAGCGCCAGTACGTCCTTTCTCAAGTAAGGAGACCAAAACTGAACACAATACTCCAGGTGTGGCCGCACTAACACCTTATACAATTGCAACATAACCTCCCTAGTCTTAAACTCCATCCCTCTAGCAATGAAGGACAAAATTCCATTTGCCTTCTTAATCACCTGTTGCACTTGTAAACCAACCTTCTGTGACTCATGCACTAGCACACCCAAGTCTCTCTGAACAGCGGCATGCTTTAATATTTTATCGTTTAAATAATAATCCCGTTTGCTGTTATTCCTACCAAAATGGATAACCTCACATTTGTCAACATTGTATTCCATCTGCCAGACCCTAGCCCATTCACTTAACCTATCCAAATCCCTCTGCAGACTTCCAGTATCCTCTGCACTTTTCGCTTTACCACTCATCTTAGTGTCATCTGCAAACTTGGACACATTGCCCTTGGTCCCCAACTCCAAATCATCAATGTAAATTGTGAACAATTGTGGGCCCAACACGGATCCCTGAGGGACACCACTAGCTACTGATTGCCAACCAGAGAAACACCCATTTATCCCAACTCTTTGCTTTCTATTAATTAACCAATCCTCTATCCATGCTACTACTTTACCCTTAATGCCATGCATCTTTATCTTATGCAGCAACCTTTCGTGTGGCACCTTGTCAAAGGCTTTCTGGAAATCCAGATATACCACATCCATCGGCTCCCCGTTATCTACTGCACTGGTAATGTCCTCAAAAAATTCCTCTAAATTAGTTAGGCATAGTAAGAAGTCTTACAACACCAGGTTAAAGTCCAACAGGTTTGTTTCAAACACGAGCTTTCGGAGCACGGCTCCTTCTTCAGTTTCACCTGAAGAAGGAGCCGTGCTCCGAAAGCTCGTGTTTGAAACAAACCTGTTGGACTTTAACCTGGTGTTGTAAGACTTCTTACTGTGCTCACCCCAGTCCAACGCCGGCATCTCCACATCTTAGTTAGGCATGATCTGCCTTTAACGAACCCATGCTGCGTCTGCCCAATGGGACAATTTCTATCCAGATGCCTCGCAATTTCTTCCTTGATGATAGATTCCAGCATCTTCCCTATTACCGAAGTTAAACTCACTGGCCTATAATTTCCTGCTTTCTGCCTACCTCCTTTTTTAAACAGTGGCGTCACGTTTGCTAATTTCCAATCCACCGGGACCACCCCAGAGTCTAGTGAATTTCGGTAAATTATCACTAGTGCATCTGCAATTTCCCTAGCCATCTCTTTTAGCACTCTGGGATGCATTCCATCAGGGCCAGGAGACTTGTCTACCTTTAGCCCCATTAGCTTGCCCATCACTCCCTCCTTAGTGATAACAATCCTCTCAAGGTCCTCACCTGTCATAGCCTCATTTCTATCAGTCGCTGGCATGTTATTTGTGTCTTCCACTGTGAAGACCGACCCAAAAAACCTGTTCAGTTCCTCAGCCATTTCCTCATTTCCCATTATTAAAACTCCCTTCTCATCCTCTAAAGGACCAATATTTACCTTAGCCACTCTTTTTTGTCTTATATATTTGGTACACTTGGTGCCAATATCATTCCTTCAAAAAAAAACATTTTTAATTTTGAGGGCCAATTAAAGGTTAAACTGCAACCATCATGCCAAGTTGTTTAATTGCTGTTTGTTGTAGACTGAGTGCAGATACTTTGTACGCAAATGTGTACTATGCGGAATATCTTGAAAAGAAGTGCAAAAATGTACAGAGCAGCCTGCAGTGAATCCTCAATTATCTACCGTAACAAAAAACCTTTCAAACAAAATTGTGTGGCGGTAGTTAAAATGGGAAATTCTCTGACATAAGCACAAACAAGAGTCCAGAAATTATTTTCAAAAATTAGGTAGTTTGTTGAAAAGAGGAATATTAAAGGATATGGGGAGGGAGTAGCAGAGTGCAATTATGTTGGATCATTCAGGTCAGAAAAATACTGAAGTATTATGTGAAATAGCCGATTTATGTGCAATAGCATTTTATGGTGGTAATTGAGAACCCCCTCTCTCTGACATAGAGGTACTTGATCTATTTAGTTCACCAAAACCAAATTCAGCATGAACAGCTAAGGCCCACTCCATTATGCAAATATGTTTGGCGGACTACACCAAGAAATTTTAGACCTATTTTTCAGCATGGGCTTTCAGCATGCTGTGGGAAGTTACTAAAATCTGTTGGGGGCCAAGTGACTAATTTAGACAAATATGAAATGATCAGAGGGTATACATTAAATTGCGTATGCTGTGGAATAAAATAAATAAAGGGATGATCTAATTGAGATGTTTAATATGATTAAAGGATTTGACAGGGTAAATAGAACATAGAACAGTACAGCACAGAACAGGCCCTTCGGCCCTCGGTATTGTGCCGAGCAATGATCACCCTTCTCAAACCCACGTATCTACCCTATACCCGTAACCCAACAACCCCCCCCCCTTAACCTTACTTTTTAGGACACTACAGGCAATTTAGCATGGCCAATCCACCTAACCCTCTGGTTCTAGGGGCTGAAAAAAAGGTTGCTCGGGTGGATTCTGGGACAGGCGACCATAACCATTTAAATCAGACCTGGGTCATTCAGGATGATGTCAGGAAGCACCCCTTCTAATCAATGCACGAAAATCTGTAGCTCTCCAGTCGCACAGTGGTTAGCACTGTTGCTTCACATCTCCAAGGTCCAGGCTCGATTCCGGCTTGGATCACTGTCTGTGCGGAGTCTGCACGTTCTCCCCGTGTCTGCGTGGGATTTCTCCAGGTGCTCCGGATTCCTCCCAACAGTCCAAAACTGTGCAGGTTAGGTGGATTGGCCATGCTAAATTGCCTTTTGTGTCCAAAAAAGGTAGGTGTTACTGGGTTATGGGGATAGGATGGAAGTGTGGGGTAAGGTTGGGTGCTTTTTCCAAGGGCCAGTGCAGACCCGATGGGCCGAATGGACTCCTGCACTGTAAATTTAATGATCTATGAATCTTAAAACAGTTTTGTTTTGTTGGCAGGAGTATTAAAGAATATGGAACTGAGGCTCATCAATGGAGTTAGAAAGATAAAAATTGAGCACGATTTAATTGATTGGTGGAGAGGCTCAAGGCACCTGGGTACTTTGGGTCAGCATGGACAATATGGGCCGATTGATCCCCTTCTGTACTGTATCTTCTCTATGGTTCTAGGGGCTGAATGGCATACTCAATTTCAATACTTTCCAATCTTAGAAATTAGATATTCTTAGGAAAGAAAATGCCAACAGTTCAACTACTAATTCCCAGGATCCAAAGCCCCGACTCTGCTAACTTTCAGTCTTTCATTGATAGTAAATCTTACAAGGCATTGGGCATCTAAAATATGATGTCAGGCCGAGGCCTTGTGTGTCTGCAAGAAATTTCCAGACGCAATTCCATTCTATCTGGTTTATATAAATTGACAAACATGAAATAATTGAGAAGGCAGATAATCAAGGCTGTACTGTGCAAATAACAAAAAGCCAGGCTCTCTAATGCATGCAATCTAACTGGAAAGACAAATGTCCGAAATTTGATCATGGTCGATGTGGAATCACAAAATTATCTTTCCTTCTCTTAAAAAGATGGAAGTAAAAGGATTGAGAACCAATTTCGCACTAATCATGGTTCCTTATTCACAATATTCTTTTTCATTGTGAGGCAATAAGTGCCTGTTCCTTTAAATTCAAGGATACTTTATTACTTAGTTCAATCAAACAATTGCAGACTTGGAGAATTCAGTACTTAATTGAGAGGATGGAATCTATTTAAGAAATCTCTTCAACCCTCTTCATGTGGATTAGTAATTTACATGAATCCAAGTTAATCAGCCCAGAGCTGTTTGAGCAACACATTTAGTGTACAATTCATGCATTGTTAAATGGTCTGTTTGCAAACATTACTGTGTTGAAAAGTAATTTGTTCCTTCAGGATCTTTAACACCTTTCACTGTACTAGTACTATATAATTGCAAGCACTGAAGTAGTTTTTGCTTTCTGAAATGTTAGTGGAATTAAGTTACATTGAGTTGCAGAAGAATCTGAATGTTCTCCAAATGGTCAAAAATGTTAACACAAATATGAATTGCTTTCCTATTGTTGTATCTAGGAGCATTGGAACTGGAGTAAGCCACTTAGCATTTCAAATCTGTTCTACTGTTCAATGAGGTCATGACCTACGACCTGACTCCATATATCCACTTTTATCTCCTATTCCTACAGCATTTCAGGCCAGCATTGCATTAGTTCAACATCATAGATCATAGAATTTACAGTGCAGAAGGAGGCCATTCGGCCCATCGAGTCTGCACCGGCTCTTGGAAAGAGCACCCCATTTAAGTCGGCACTTCCAACCTATTCCAGTAACCCCATCTAACCTTTTTGGACACAAAGGGCAATTTAGCATGGCCAATGCACCTAACCTGCACATCTTTGGACTGTGGGAGGAAACTGGAGCACCCGGAGGAAACCTACGCAGACACTGGGAGAGCGTGCAGACTCCGCACAGACAGTGACCCAAACCGAGACTTCAACCTGGGACCATGGAAATGTGAAACAATTGTGCTAACCACTGTGCTACTGTGCTGTTATGACTGTTTCTGTATTTTCCCATGATACCTATCTTTGTACCTAGGCCTCTATCTAAGTCTCTAGATCTCCACAGCTTCAAGCTTTTAAAGTGTTTGAAAGTGAGCTGATTTATCTTTTTAGGTCAAAAGTGGATGTGGTCACACTTTCCTGTATTAATCTGTTTTCTAGAGTTTTGCCCATTCATTTATTTTTCTATATAAATTCATTTTAATTTTCTATACAAAGTAATAATTGACACAAAAAATGGTTTATGTTAAAAAAAATATGGTCTGAAGGGGTAAGAAAGTACAGAGGAAAGTACTCCACTTTAAAAATATAAATATACATATACGCCCAATCACTTGAGATGTTGCCACCGTTTAACACATTCCCTCTTATTTGTTCAAGTGTTGTGGGCATCACTGGCTAGATCAGCATTTGCTGACCATCCCTAATTGCCCTTGAGAAGAGCCGCCCTTTTGAGCCAATGCAGTCCATGTTGTGTTGGGGAGGGAGTTCCAGGGCATTGACCCAGTGACAGTGAAGGAATGGCAAAATAGTTCCAAGTCTGGATGCTGTATGGCTTGGAGGGGAACTTGTAGGTGGCGATATTTCCATGCATCTGCTGCCCTTGTCTTTCTATGCTCAGCCTGTTTCTTTGGAACAGCAGAGCTTTGGAAAGCCAAGCTCCTTTCCCAAACTTTTTCACTGTTTCCTGGGGTCAGGTGGAATTTAGGCCTCCTGAAGTCATGGACTCCCATTTAAAATAGAGTTATTGTGCAGCAAAATCCTCAATATGACATCTGTTCCCTGGCAGGGAACGAGATTCAACTTGGAAAGTTTTAGGTGGTAAGAAAACTATTTGAAAACCTTGAGTTCTTGTATGTAATTCTTTTTTTAAAAGGGAGAGCCATCCCAAGCCATTTGAGGTTTTACAGTAGTAATTTCAAATGGCCATGATGCTGGTTTTCATAACTAGTTTCTTTGGTATGAGGATCAGAATTTGACTGTTGGTTTTAATGAACTTGCATAGCCAGATCATCTGTTTTGATGGTGATGTCAAGGATACCTGAAAATTTACTTCTGTTCATTGATTAGCATCCGAGATTTTTTTCATGTAAAAGTATGTAGCCAAAACAGAACCTCTTACTGCTTAGTGCTTCATAATGCTTAACGGGTAACTTTAAATCTTCAATCATTTTTAAATGTAGATTTTGAAGCAAGGCTGAAGAAAGCAGAGCTGATTGCAAAACGAGTTGCATTAAAACATGATCGTAAAGCGAGAGCGATGGCTACCCGGACAAAGGACAATTTCAGAGGTTATGATGGTATTCCAATGGAACAGAAAATCAAAAAGAAAACTGACAATGAGGAAAAGGATCAAACAATGGGTGACAGTAATGATGAAGATTATTACTATGCTGAGGCACAGGTTGAGGATGAAATATCTGAAGTGGAGGATTCTGATGATGAATTCGGAGAACACTGGGGTGAGAGACCAGTTAAACAGCAACACGTTGAGCCTGAGGCACCAGTTAAACGGCTTAAACGTCAACACCGAGAACCTGAGGTACCAACTAAGGAGCCTAAGAGACTGCACAGGGAACATGAGATACCAACTAGAGAACCTGAAGAATTGTATCGAGAGATTAAGAAAACTAAAGTTCCAAAGAAACCACCGTCAGCACCCATGAACTTCACAGATCTTCTGAAACTGGCTGAAAAGAAACAGTTTGAGCCTGTGGAGCTGAAGCCAGTAAAAAAAATGGAGGAGAAGCTATACACAGCAGAGGAACTGAAAGAAATGGAATTTTTAGAGCGCAAACGACAAAAACAGAATGACAAAAGGAAATCTGAGAAAGAGGCCACGTTTTCCTCCCCAACTATCTCATCCAAGAAAGAATCTTCATCTAAAGACAGTAAAAGCACAAAATTAGTGCGAGTTTCATCCAGAGAGGGTAGCTCAATATCTGTTCATGGAATTAACAAGAAGCCAAAAAGTTTATCTAGTGAAAAACCTCCATCTTCGGTGTCTTACAAAGCACCATCACAGGAAAAGTCCAGATCCTCAGTAGGAGTTGGACATTCTGTCTCCAAAAACTCCAGTAACAATGGTGGGAAAACTATGCTAAACAGTTCAACAAAATCTGGAAGTGGATCCCAGACACCAAGCAAAGGACTCAAACCTGGATCAAATGGCACCAGTTCTGCATTGTCTTCAAAAAACAGCCATAAAAGAACAGATCCATCTACTTCATCCAAGAAAAATGATAGTTCCTTTACAAGACATGAAAAGACAGGTGGTTCAAATCCATCACACTCCAAAAATGTAAGCAGCTCAGCTCCTGAACGATCCAAAAGTTCCAGCGGCTTGAGCCAAGCACAAAAAAGCAGTTCAAGCCGCTCAGACCAACCACGATCGAGCAACCTGGGCCAACACCGATCTAAAGGACTGATCAGTTCTGGGTCTTCACGTCCCAGCAGTACAGGAGTTGTATGTTCCACGCAACCAAAAGGTACAAGCAGTTCAGGCCCTCCAAGGCACAGAAATGCAAATAGCTCTGGGCCTGTGCAATCAAAAAGCATGAGTGCCTCGGGGCCGGTACGGTCGGCCGGTTCGGGGTTGGCACGGCCAGGAAATTCTTCTGCACCTGTCCCTGGACGACCTGGAAGTGGAGTGCCAAAGCCAAAATGTACTGTAGTAGCAGAAACAATATCTTCAAAGAACTTCCCATCACGGCCCAGCAATGGACAGATGAGCAATATGAGACCAGCACCGCCAGGGTACAGACCAATGGCACGACCATCAGGTACTACATAATGTCCGATATGGTATTAAAAAAAAGGATCAAATTTGTGTTTTATGTGGTGTCTAATACATAGAGCATGGTGAGAAAAAGAAAGCAAATCCCTGGTAAACCATGTTTCCTCGCCCCCACGTTACATTTGAGCTTTGTCTGTTAGCTACAGACCGTATAGCACCCATGGCCACGCATGTTAATATGAATATTCCAATGAAGAATTGTCACAAATCTCCACAGTGTGATTGAACCAATTCACCATGTGTTTAGACTCCTCTGTTTAGACTCTTACATATTTAGTAAATTAGATTTTGCTGCTCAGGAAAATTGAGACATTCTGTTGAAAGATAGCACAATAGGACTACTAGAAACTTGTAGCAGCGAAATAAATATTGCTTTTGAGATTTAATTGGATGAGGCCTCCTACAGGCCAATAACACTATACAATGGCTGCAAGGCAATTTCTAGAATTATGGACCATTAAAGTGCCTGCAGTGAATTAGAGATCAAATTGTCTTTATATTCTGGGTTGCACAGGCCAGGTGATCCCAGATTCAGCTTGTTTTCTTTGTTAGCTAACTTCAGTCAAATTAATAGTTGGGCACTGCACTTTAGCTTCTATGTCCTTCAGCTAAACAGTGGAAAAGTCAGTTAGGATTCCCATTCTGGTAGCTGTCCGAGTTAGAGCAGCTGGGTCATTCTAGTTAGTATTGGATGAGAGAAGATTTAGACTCCAATATCGATGCCTTCCACAGTAAAATAGTCAGCAAGGGCTCTTATACAAGGAGAGGAATTATGGACGCCTGGGGAGACTGCCAAGAGCTTTACAGAAAGCACCTCCTTCCAATTTAATGGAACCTTTCCTGAATCTCAGGAATTTTGGAAAATTTAAAACCAACCCACCAACTATTTCACCAGCCACCTCTTTTAAGACCCTATGATGAAGTCCATCACGACCCGGGGACTTGTTAGCCCACTGCTCCAACAGTTTTCTCACTGCTGGTTCCTTGGTGATTGTAGTTTTCTTGAACTCCTCCCTCCCTTTTATATCCGAATTTGCAGCTATTTCTGAGATGTTACTTTTCCTATATAATGAAGACCAGGGTAATATACCTGCTCATTTCATTTGCCATCTCCTTTTTTTCATTATTAACTCCTCAGACAATTAGGGAGGGTGGGGGGGGGGGGGGGGGGGGGGGGGGCACGGTCCTGAGCTCGGTAAGGATCAATGAGGTCTTCAAGGATCTTTATGGTAAATTGTATGAGTCAGAACCCCGGGAGGGGAGGGAAGGGGATGAAGCAATCCTTGGACAGCTGAGGTTTCCGAAAGTGGAGGAAGAGCTAGTAGAGGGATTAGGGGCCCCGATTGAGTTGGAGGAATTGGTTAAAGGTTTGGAGGGTATGCAGTCGGGCAAGGCCCTGGGACCGGACGGATATCCTGTAGAATTCTATAGGAAATTCTCAGGGCTGTTGAGCCCGCTATTGTTGAGAACCTTCAACGAGGCTAAGGAAAGGGGAACCCTTCCCCCGACGATGTTGCGAGCCTTAATTGCGCTCATCCTTAAACGAGATAAGGACCCATTGCAATGTGGCTCCTACAGGCCGATATCGCTCCTTAATGTAGACGCCAAGGTCCTGGCCACTAGAATTGAGGACTTGTGTCCCGGGGGGTGATTAATGAGGACCAACGGGGTTTGTCAAGGGCAGGCAGCTGAACACGAATGTGCGGAGGCTCCTGAATGTGATCATGATGCCCTCGGAAGGAGGGGATGCAGAAGTGGTGGCTGCAGTGGCTGGCGCTGCCGAACTTCTGCAGCTATTATTGGGCAGCGAACATATCCATGATTCTGAAATGGGTAAGCGGGGGGGCGTGGAAGTGGCTGGAGGTGGCGTCTTGCAGGGATGCTACCTTGGGGGCACTGATAACGGCACCACTGCTGCTCTCGCCAGCACGGTACACCACGAGCCTGGTGGTGATGGCGGCACTGAGTATTTGGGATCAGTGGAGAAGGCACAGATCGGTCTGGACCCCGATACAAATCAACCACAGGTTCGTCCCGGGTAGAATAGACGGAGGGTTTCTAAGCTGGCACAGAGCGGGTATCAAAAGGATGGGGGACTTGTTTATAGATGGGACTTTTGCTAGCCTGAAGGCGCTGGAGGAGAAATTCAGGTTGCTCCCGGGGAATATCTTTAGGTACCTGCAAGTCCACGCTTTCTTGAAGAAGCAGGTGGTAGAAGTTCCGCTGCTAACTTCCCGCAGGATGCAGGACAGGGTGGTCTTGGGCATGTGGGTAGGAAACGGAAAGGTATCAGTCATATACCAGGAGCTGCAGGCGGCCTCGGAGGCCTTGGTGAAGGAGCTGAAGGGCAAGTGGGAGGAGGAGCTGGGTGAGGAGCTGGATGAGGGCTTGTGGGCGGACGCCTTGGGCAGGGTCAGTTCCTCCTCATCTTGTGCCAGGCTTAGCTTGATTCAGTTTAAGGTGGTCCACCGGGCGCACATGGCAGCGGCAAGAATTAGCAAGTTCTTTGGGGTGGAGGGCAGGTGTGTGAGGTGTTCAGGGAGCCGAGCAAACCATGTCCATAAGTTTTGGGCATTCCCGGCACTTAAAGAATTCTGGCGAGGCTTTGCAAAGGCTATGTCCAAGGTCTTGGACACTCCGGTAAAGCCGAGTCTGGGGATAGCGATATTTGGGGTGTCAGAAGATCTGGAGTGCAGGAGCCGAAAGAGGCCGGAGTCTTGGCTTTTGCCTCCTTGGTAGCCCGGAGATGGATCTTGTTAATGTGGAGGGGTGCGAAACCCCCAAGTGTGGAGACTTGGGTCAGTGACATGGCTGGTTTCTAAGTTTGGAAAGGATAAAGTTTGCCGTGAGAGGGTCCTTGCTTGGGGTTCTCCAGTCGGTGGCAACCATTCCTTGACTTTCTTGCGGAATGTTAAGTGAGGAGGTCAGCAGCAGCAGCAAACCGGTTTTGGGGGGGGGGGGGGGGGGGGGGGGGGGCAGGGGTACTGTATGGGTTGTGGATAGATTTGGTCCAAAAATTCTGTAAAATTTTGAATAAATACTAGTTTTAAAAGAAATTTACTCCCCAGACTCACTTTATTGGACCAACACTCACTTTGTTAACGTTTTTAAAATATTTATAAAAACTCAACCTGGCCTAGATTTCTCACCTACTTCAATTTTGACCTCCTTATTAATCTTTTTGTCACTCTTGCTGATTTTTATATAATGTCCAACGTTGTAACCCATCACCCCACCTTTGCAAAATTGTTGTTTTTTTCTTTTAAGTTTGAAAGTATCTTTATTTTTAGTTAACCACGGGTGGTGGGTCATCCCCTTGGGATTTTTCTTTCTCTGTCTGAGCCTCTCCAGTTGATGTGGTGTATATGGATTTCAGTAAAGCATTTGATAAGGTTCCCCATGGTAGGCTATTGCAGAAAATACAGAGGCATGGGATTCGGAGTGAATTAGCAGTTTGGATCAGAAATTGGCTAGCTGATAGAAGACAAAGGGTGGTGGTTGATGGGAAATGTTCTGACTGGTGTCCAGTTACTAGTGGTGTACCACTAGGATCTGTTTTGGGGCCGCTGCTGTTTGTCATTTTTATAAATGACCTGGAGGAGGGCGTGGAAGGATGGGTGAGTAAATTTGCAGATGACACTAATGTCGGTGGAGTTGTGGACAGTGCAGAGGGATGTTACAAGTTACAGAGGGACATAGACAAGCTGCAGAGCTGGGCTGACAGGTGGCAAATGGAGTTTAATGCAGAAAAGTGTGAGGTGATTCATTTTGGAAGGAATAACAGGAAGACAGAGTACTGGGCTAATGGTAAGATTCTTGGTAGTGTGAACGAGCAGGGAGATCTCTGTGTCCATGTCCATAGATCCCTGAAAGTTGCCACCCAGGTTGAGAGGGTTGTTAAGAAGGTGTACGGTGTGTTAGCTTTTGTTGGTAGAGGAATTGAGTTTTGGATCCATGAGGTCATGTTGCAGTTGTGCAAAACTCTGGTGCGGCCGCATTTGGAGTATTGTGTGCAGTTCTGGTCGCCACATTATAGGAAGGATGTGGAAGCATTGGAAAGGGTACAAAGGAGATTTACAAGAATGTTGCCTGGTATGGAGGGAAGATCTTATGAGGAAAGGCTGAAGGGCTTAAGGCTGTTTTTGCTAGCGAGAAGAAGGTTAAGAGGTGACTTAATTGAGGCATACAAGATGATCAGAGGATTAGAGAGGGTGGACAGTGAGAGCCTTTTTCCTCGGATGGTGATGTCCAGCACGAGGGGACATAGCTTTAAATTGAGGGGAGATGGATATAGGACAGATGTCAGAGGTGGGTTCTTTACTCAGAGAGTAGTAAGGGCGTGGAATGCCCTACCTGCAACAGTAGTGGACTCGCCAACACTAAACTCATTCAAATGGTCATTGGATAGGCATATGGACGATAAGGAAATAGTGTAGAGGGACTTTAAAGGGGTTTCACAGGACGGCGCAACATCGAGGGCCGAAGGGCCTGTACTGCGCTGTAATGTTCTATGTTCTCCAGAGGATTTGTGAGACCTGCTGCTCTGGGTTCATTGTAATGTTACAATTTTGTCTCTTGCCCCAGTAACGCCTGCAAGACCACCTATGCCACCCATATCCTACAGACGGAGGCTAGAGGATGACTGTGATGAAGACGATGATCATGATTCAGAAATGGATGATTTCATTGACGATTCTGGAGAATCGCAGGATGAAATCTCAAAACATATCAAGGCTATTTTCGGATATGACCGCAACAAGTAAGTCAAATCTAATGTGATGAGTTGCTTTGTCTGTATGGTGGAATATGTTTAGAGGAGAGAAACAATTGTGTAGCACCTTATATGGGGGTATCCAGAAAAAAGAGACAACCTTAAAATTAGAAATGGGCTGTTCAGGGATAATGTCAGGAAGCAGCAGATCCTCCATATAAAAGATAGTTAAACTGGAACTGTCTTTCCAGAGGTCAGCTCAATTGAAAATTTCAAAACTGAATGATTTACTTTTCAGGTAAGGATATTAAGATTTTGTAACTAAGGCAGATGGATGGAGTTGAGATTCATATCAATTATAACAGCAAATTACTGTGGATGCTGGAATCTGAAACAAAAACAATACTGTACAATCCAGCAGGTCTGACAGAATCTGTGGAGAGAAAAGAGAGCGAATGTTTCGAGTCTGGATAACTCTTTGTCAAAGGAGAGAGAACTGGAAATGGGGTCAGATTTATACTGTAGTGGGGGGGCGTGGAGCAGTGGGGCTGGATGGATGGATGGAGATAGACAAAGAGATAAAGACAGGAGACAAAAGGAATGCAAATGGGGGGTCTGCACTGGGAGTGCTGCTTTGGCTGAGTGAGAGTGTATTTGGGAGTTGGGGAAAACTGGGAGTACGAGTGGTGAGTTATAAAGGGGTAAGTAGTAATTAAACTTACTTTCAGGGTAGCTATATTGTGGTGAATTATACTGCATTGTAATTCACATTGTATTGCATTGCGTTGTATTATGTCCTTGTGGGCTCTGTATGTGAGCCATTGCGTGGCTCTGCCCAGAGGGGGAGATGAGGAGTTTGTACTGGGCTTCACCCGTGGCTCCGCCCATGGCTCCGCCCACTAACCGGAAGTATAAAGGCTGCAGCCGTAAGCCTGCTCTCAGTCCCTTTGGTCGCAGGCTGGCTCAGTTGTAAGACTATTAAAACCACAATTTACTTCCAATCGTTTGTCTAGTGAATTGATGGTCACATCAATTTAATAGTCTTAGAAAACTTGAAGAAAACTACTATGGAATCAGCCCTCAAACCTGACCGACGAGAACTCGACCCGCAGGCTGCTGAGGCGAAGGAAATCTTCCTACACTGGCTCCGATGTTTCAAGGCCTGCCTGACTGAATCAAGCACTTCCGAGACTACAGAGGAGCAGAAACTCGGCCTACTGCACGCAAGGGTGAGCCATCGTATCTCTACGCAACTTAACTGTACCACCTCATATACTGAGGCCCTGGCCATGCTCGGCCGAATGTACGTGCGGCCCATCAACGAGGTCTACGCGCGGCACATTTTCACGACCCGCCGCCAGCGCCCCGCGGAGTCACTGGAAGACTTTCTGCGCGATTTAAAAGTCCTTGCTCGGGACTGCAATTTTCAGGCTGTAACAGCCGCCCAGCATATGGAGCTCGCTGTCCGTGATGTATACTTTGCAGGGCTCAGGTCCAACTATGTGCGCCAGCGATTGCTTGAAAAAGGGGCCCAGAACTTGGAGGACACTGTAGAGTTTGAACTTATTCCCCGCGGACCAGGCGACCCCATCGTGGGCCCCCCGACGAGCGACTGCCCCAGGCCTGCGTTGCGCGGCCACCCACCCACTATGCAGCGCCAGTGTGCCATTTTTGTGGACAGCCCCAACACCCACGGCAGCACTGCCCCGGCCCGCAACGCGACCTGCAGCAGCTGCAGTTGCAAAGGACACTATGCCCGAGTATGCCTGGCAAAGTCGAAAACTCCAAACTCCCTGCAGTCCAGAGCACTCACCTCCCCAACTCGCAGGCCCCATAATGCTGCAGCATGTCTGCCGACTCCGCCCCCACCCGACATGTGCGACTCATGGGGGCCGCCATCTTGGCAACCCTCCTCCACGGGGCCGGCCACGTGCGACTCATGGGGGCCGCCATCTTGGACACCATCTTCCTCGCCGCCTGCCACGTGCGATCCACGGGGCAGCCATCTTTGACGCCATCCTCTCCAGCCTCCGAATCTCATCTCGATGACTACGAACTCAGCGGACAGTCATCACGGGGCCACTCCAGCCCAGCTGATTGAGCCGCCGACTACTCGCAACTCAACGCAGTCACGTTGGACCAGTCGCGTCCGAAACACCTCCAGAGCCCGATGATGTCCGTTAAAATCAACGGGTACAGGACACCGTGCCTCTTCGACTCCGGGAGCACCGAGAGCTTCGTACACCCTGACCTGGTAAGACGCTGTTCGCTTCCTGTCTTCCCTGCACGGCAAACTATCTCCCTCGCCTCGGGCTCACACTCTGTCCACATACAAATCTTCTTGTAAAGCACCTCTTTCGTCCAATTAAACCCGGACTGCCGCTTAGCCACCTCCGCACTCCAATCCTGGTAGATCCATACTACCCCATTCTCCCAGTTGCTGCTCTTCACCCTCTTGGCCCAGCGAGCACACACTCCCGATCACTGAACCGGTGGAACCTCACCAGCACCGCACGCGGGGGTTCATTCTCCTTAGGCCTCCTGGCCAGTACTCTGTGTGCTCCCTCCAGCTCCAAGGGCAGATGGAAAGACCCGGCCCCCACTAGCGAGTTCGGCATCGCAGCCACGTAGGTTGTCAGGTCCGACCCCTCCAGCCCCTTCGCAAGGCCCAAGATCTGCAGATTTTTCTGCCTCGTGCGGTGATCCAGCTCCTCGAAGCGGTCCTGCCACTTCTTGTGGAGCGCCTCGTGTCCCTCCACCTTACTCACGAGGATCCCGGCCTCTTCCTCTCGTTCAGTGGCCTGCGTCTGCAACTCCTTGATGGCAGCACCCTGGGTCGTCTGAATCTCCGAGAGCCTTTTGTTCGTTTCCTGCAGAGAGCTCAGTACCTCAGCCTTGAAGTCTGCAAAACAGCGCAGGAGAGCAGCTTGTTGCTCCAGGGCCCACTGCTTCCACTCCTCTGGAGCTCCGCCGGCCGCCATCTTGGATTCCTTCCCCCGTTTTTTCTGGGGAGCTGCTGCCGTTTTTTCCCCCTTTCCACTCCGAGTTTGAGTCATGAACTGTGGGGAAAGTCGATCAGCCCACCTTCTCCCACCGGGAGACTTCGAAAAATTTCCGGTTTGGGCTCTAAAAAGAGCAGAAAAGTCAGTTTGAAACGGGAGCTCCCAAATGTGCGGCTTTCTACGTCATCGCCGCCACCGGAAGCTCTCTCGCCATCCAGCTCTTGCTCTGTAACATTGTAGGTAGCAGATGAGGAACATATCAGCCATGATAGAATGGTGGAGCAGACCCGATAGGCCGAATGGCCTAATTCTGCTCCTATATCTTATGAACCTATGATTAAGGCCAACAAGGGTGCCGATAGTAACACATAAAAAATGTGTGAATGCTTTGACAAATAGTTATCCAGACTCTACGTTAGCTCCCTTCTCTCCACAGATGCTGTCAGACCTGCTTCGATTGTCCAGAATTTTCTGTTCATATGAATTATGATCTAATTGAATGGTAAAACAGGCTACTACTGTTCCCATATTCCGTAGTTTGGCACATAAACGAAACAACCGTAACCCATCCAGACTAGAAGGTTACATGTTTTGACTCCTGTGCTGAATCTTTGATTGCTGCATCGCAACAGTTAGAATACTACAGTTAGCCTTTCCGTTCCTGGACTAGTGAGAAGTAAAACATTTACCATGGATTCCTCTTCTGAACACTACTGTTCTGTGATTCCTGCTGGGAAGTGTAAATGGGTCGAGCTGATAGAATTTGTCTTAATGCTGCTGACCTCCATAATAGATTATCCTGCCAATGCTGCTGACCTCCACAATTGATTATCCTGCAATACTCAGACTAATATATGAATAATGTGTGCAAAACTGTCAAGTTTCCAATGCTATGAAACAGCTCTAAAACACCGCCTTCTGCAGGCGAGGGAAGAAAATGAAAATAAGGAGCTAAATTGACTAATATAATTGGATTTGACATGTGTTTTGGAAACCACATGCTGATGAAGCAGCTGGTCCATAATCCTTTTCCTAAAGCAGAAGAATTATTCTGGTTTTCGAAAGAGGGAAAGTCATAGTTCCCTATTTCATTCTCTGGTTTTGCTGCTAACATAAGCAGAATTGAGAATTGACCATTTCCCTAATGCTTGTGGTGCAACAAATTACTAACACTTTGTGGAATCATGAGGCTTGAATGCATGAATGCATTTGGTTACAGTGGGTGGCAGAGTAGCACAGTGGTTAGCACTGTTGGTTCACCACTCCAGGGTCCCAGGTTCATTTCCCTGCTTGGATCACTGTCTGTGCAGAGTCTGTACGTTCTCACTGTGTTTGCGTGGGTTTCCTCCGGGTGCTCTGGTTTCTTCTCACAAGTCCCGAAATAAGTACTTGTTGGAGAATTGGACATTCTGACTTCTCCCTCAGTGTACCTGAACAGGCACCGGAATGTGGCGACTAGGGGCTTTTCACAGTAACTTCATTGCAATGTTAATGTAAGCCTACTTGTGACAATAAAAATTATTATTAATTTACGTACAAGCGTACAAATAAGGAGCAGAGTGAGCCTTTGAAACCTGCTCTGCTACTCCGTAAGATCATGGACAATCTGATTGTGGCCTCAACTCCACGTTCCACCTATGCCCATTAACCTTTGACTCCCTTGTTGGTCAAGAATACATCTACTTCTGTCTTAAACATTCATTGAGCCTGCCTCCACCGCTCTCTGGACAAAAAAGCTCTAAAGATTCACAACCGCCTAAGAGGAATTTTTTCTCTCATCTGTCTTTAATGGGAGATCCCTTAGTTGCAAAATCTGTTGATATTAAATTATGCATCTGTTTAGCACATTGATCCTTTTCAAACCATGCAGATTAAGGAATTAAAGTTTTCTTTTTGATGTTTGCTGAAAATATCTGTGGAGCAGTTTCAGTCCAGACTGATTGCTGCAAAGTAGTCACAGTTGGCACAAGTTTATGATCTTTTTGAGAGGCTGCGCAGTTAACTGCTAACCAAAAGACAACTTTTAATATACTGCATGATGTGCTAGAGGAGCGTTACTCCATTAAATATTATTTACAAGATTTTTTTGTTTCATCCTACTGAATAATGCATTATCTGGGACCTTGACTGGCTGACTATAGGCTATCTGCAAATGAACTGCTTATTATAAACTGTATGAGTGCAAAATTAACAAGTCTCAAGCAAAGCTGAAAATCCGAAAGCTCCCCCTCAGTAATAGTTAAGAGGTGAGATCTACCTGAAATAAGTCAGTCTGGATAAGAGCCTGCAAAATTCTGGGGCGCACTACAGAGCTGGGCATCCACAAGGTTTACTGAATCAGGGTAGTCGTTAAAATATTTATGCAGTGTAATGCAAGTCTAAATGTTTTACGAGGATTGTGATTTTGCACCTTATTGTATGAAACATGGATGACTTGGAGATATCAAGAAAGGAAGCTGAACACTTTTCATCTTGTTCACGGTGCATTCTGGGCATCTCATGTAAGGACAAAATCATTAATGTAGCAGTCCTTTCAAAGGCAAATCTCCCATGTCTGTTAGCAGTAATCAAGCAGAGGCAACTTCGCAGGCTTAGACATGTTCACAGAGTGGAAGACTGACCAAGGATTTTCTGTATGACGAGGTAGCTGGCTCCAGACATCCAGTGGGATGCTCAAAGTTCCACTCCAATGATGCTTGCAAGCATGGCATGAAGGCCCTAAACATCGATTCTTGCACCTGGAAGACCAGTTTGGGACCGAGGGAAATTATATCCTCATCATGACAATTAGTGGCTGCAGAAGGTTGGTAACAACTGCCCACACCGTAAACAACAACGCACAATGACATTTGATAACCACTTCATATGTGACACTCATGACAGGACTAGTCACTTCAGCCATCAGCCAAAGTGCTGCATATGAAGCTAGCTCAACCCCAAAAGATTTAATTTGCTGCATCATGGAAATCACTCTCAGGCTTGGAAATAACATGTCCTCATTTATTTTTTAGTTTTCATTTTTGTTTTTCTTTGCCACTTCCACTACCTCGACAGGTAAGGTGTCAATTTTATGCTAATGGTCACCGTGCTTACTCTTGTTAGGCAATTGAATGGGGATGGTTTGTAACATTGTGCCTTAAAAGTGTTTCATTCTGGCTGAACAGTACAGGTAAGCTCATCGTCCTTCAGTATGAAACTGCGCGTGGTTATGACATTAACTGTCCAGCCTGATACTCTTACTGCTTAATACTCTGGGCCGGTTTAGCCCACTTGGCTAGACAGCTGGTTTCTGATGCAGAGCAAGGCCAGCAGCGCAGGTTCAATTCCTGTACTGGCCTAGGTTATTCATCAACGTCCCGCTTTCTCAGACTTGCCCCTTGCCTGAGGAGTGGTCATCCTCAGATTAAATCACCACCAGCCAGCTCTCTCCCTCAAAAGGGGAAAGCAGCCTATGGTCATCTGGGACTATGGCGATTTTATCTTGCCTTACTCTTAATGAACCCAATGAGTGGTGAAGATGAAAGCCAATACCCCAAGTAGGATGCTCTGGTAGCCTTCTTCCACAACCAGTGCTGTTCCAGATTTACTGGTGGTCAGGGGATGATAATCCATTTAGATAGCTAGCAAGACATTGCTTAGTAGGAAGGGAGGGAGGTACAAGAACTGACATTCAATTTTTATTCAGCTAATTTAATAATCAATTTCAGAGATATCTCTAATTATGTTCATTCATTTATGCTTTTGTGGGAGCCAAAAAAGTGTCAGAGCAATCTTTCATCTGTAGAACCCGGCCTCAAATCCATAGAATGAAAATTTGCTCATTGCATATAAATGACAATTATTGGAAATTGTTCGAACTATGTCAAACTCGGCTCCCAGTGAATGTTGACACAGCATAAGAACCCCTAAAATTGGCATTCCATCTCCTAGAAGTCCCAGGATGGCTAGCGTGGCTCACTGTCCAGAGGGATCTGGCACATTGTCAGGGAAGGTAACAGGGTGCTTTTCTGCACATTTGAAGCTGACCGTTTGAAATTGAAACATTCTATTTGGGGGGAAAAAAGGGAAGTAATTTCATACTGCAACACAAGTGGTAATAAAACAAAGACTAAATTTCAATGATAACGTATACACCCATAAAAGTGGCACAGTGGTTAGCACTGCAGTTTCACAGCACCAAGGAATCTGGTTCAATTCCATTTGTGTGAAGTTTGCACATTCTCCCCATGTCTGCTTGGTTTTCATCCAGTTGCACTGGTTTCCTCCCACAGTTCAGAGATGTGCAGGATAGGTTAAGGGGTTATTCGGATAGGGTGGGCGAGTGGGCTTGGGTGGTGTGCTCTTTGAGGGTCAGTGCAGACTTGATTGGCCAACTAGCCTCCTGCATAGTAGGGATTCTATGGAAAGCCATGTCCTATCACTCAGGGATTTATTTCTGATGAAGTGGGTCCCTGTGAAATTGTTCAGCATTGTTTTGTGTTACAGGTACAAGGATGAAAGTGACTACGCTCTGCGATACATGGAGAGTAGCTGGAAAGATCAGCAGAAGGAAGAAGCCAAAAGGTAACATTCGGTGTTGGGATACCTCCAGATCTTATCTGGAGCCTGTGCCGATGGTGATTTTGCATGCTTAATAGTGTGTAGTTTGTAGTTCACAAGTTTGTAAGTCTTTCAAGTGGTGTATCATTTACTCAAGTGAATTATCACCAATGGTATAAAATTTTAATAAATTTGGGTGCAAACGTACACATGTCATTTCACAATTATTAAGAATCCTGCTGATTTAAATACAAGAGTATCCTAAAATCCAGAAAGGTAACTTAGAACACCGGTTCTTAGTGATGCATATTTTCAGTTTGGCATTCTGAGAAAAATGTGAACCAGGGAGGAATAGTCCAGTCATTGTGTGAACAACTAATAAAGAATATTTATTAACTTAATAAAGAAATAAACACATGACAAAAAGGACTCCGCTACAACATTTAAGTACACTGATGACTATACACACACTGTATTACATGAAATTATATCTTGGTCCCCAACTACTATTCCTGGAACTCCTGAGATGCCCCTTTGTTCCCAAACAGCATTCAATATTATATAACTCCATGAACTTAATCCAGCAAATATACGTTATATGGCCACATTTGGGGAAACAGTCTTCAATTTCAATGATGGCAAAATCTACTTGGTTCAAGTTTTGATCTTAACCAGCTGCCAATAACATGTTTCCGGAAGACCTTTTCTGAAGCTGGGTATGGCTGATGGTAACTGTGTGTGTTTGTCTCCCTTTTTCCCCAGTCATCGTACTCTAGATATACCATTCTTTCCCTTTGATATTTACCCTATGAAGTCAGCTTTGAGCATATTCGTGTCAATTCCCTCATCTCTCCACTTTGAAGCTACCTTTTCTATACCCCATTGTTTTCCTATATTTACTTAGGTAAACACTTACTTTCCCCACTGATATGCTAATTCACATCTTGATCTCCGTTTAATTTTTTTTCATTTTTAAATCTTAATTTTCCCCAATTCTTAACGCAGGATATTTTGCAACTGAAATGGAACATGCTTTCATCCTGGCGGTGTTTTCCTTTCCCCTTGAGCCATTGATGATGACTTAGTACAGATCACTATTGGGTACATGTTACCCTTTTCTAGCTTTCTCAAGTGGCCATTTTAAGATTATTTGATTACCAGGAGGAAGGACCATGACCCCACACTTTCAGCAGCTAACTGAACAAGCAGTTAGAGAAATTGCTAATGTGTGCCTTTCTAATCCCAAAGTTCACTGTAATACCCCACTGTCATCTGAGCTAATTCAACACAGAAATAGGGAGGTTGGGCTTAGTACGACACTAGCTCTTAAATTGCTTAATTAGACTTTTGGAGAACCTGAAGTATCTATTTTTACTTCATGTATAAGGAATTAGTTACAAGGACATTGGGCCCAAATTTAATGCATGTTCTTCGTCCTTATCTGGGTTTCTTAAACACTTCTTAAATTGCAACACAACCTTTATTTTCATACTACTTTCCTGTTTACTATGTGGTTGAGTAGGCAACCAGTTATGTGGGATGTCAACTCAGTAGCATGGTCAAGAGTTATTTTTAGGATACTGAAACAAAATATATATGGTGCCTTTTTAAAAACTGAATTTAATTTTTAGGAATAAACACACTGGCATTTACTCAGTGCCCCCTGCCCTTGGGATATCCCGAAATGCTTCACAGCTGGTGAATAATTTTTTTGTATAAGTGCAGTTATGTAGACAAGCAGCCAATATGCACACAGCAAGGTCTCCAAAACACCCATGGCATAAATTAAGTGAAAAAATGAAAATCGCTTATTGTCATGAGTAGGCTTCAATGAAGTTACTGTGAAAAGCCCCTAGTCGCCACATTCCGGCGCCTGTCCGGGGAGGCTGGTACGGGAATCGAACCGTGCTGCTGGCCTGCTTGGTCTGCTTTAAAAGCCAGTGATTTAGCTCAGTGAGCTAAACCAGCCCCTGAATGAAATGAAAATCGCTTATTGTCACGAGTAGGCTTCAATGAAGTTACTGTGAAAAGCCCCTAGTCGCCACATTCCGGCGCCTGTCCAGGGAGGCTGGTACGGTAATTGAACCGTGCTGCTGGCCTGCTTGGTCTGCGTTAAAAGCCAGCGATTTAGCCCAGTGAGCTAAACCAGCCCCTGGTTTTGTTTGAGGAATAAATATTGGCCAAACATGAGGGGAATTTTCCTGCTCTTCAAATAACATCACGCGATCTTGGATTAGCACCTCATCCAAAACATGGCCCATCTGAAGTTCAGCGCTTCCTCAGTGCTTCATTTTGTCATAGATTTGCAGGATCTTGCAGCACAGAAAGGGACCATTTGGTCCATCATGCTTAATGTTGCTCTGAGTTATTCAATTAGCCCTGCTCTGTTGGTTTCCCCATAGCCTGACAACCTTTTTCTTTTCAATTGTTTATCCAGTTCCCTTTTGAAAGTTATTGATGGTGCCATCTTTTCAGGCAGAGCATTTCAGAGCTCACCAATTCATGTGCTCAGATCCTGGAATGAAGCTTGAATTTACCACCTTCTAATTCATAACTGACTTCATTGATGGAACAAGCATTTAAATTTCACATATTTGAGTCAGACTTGATATTAAAATGAAAATTGCTCTTTGTAAGGTCCTATAATGAGAGTAGATTACTGCAGAAAAGCTGGTGAGGATGATGTGCGTAACCTGAACATGTTCTGAGAAGCTTATTATGAGGATAGGCTGAAGAAACTGCTTTGTCAATGCTGGCAGCTTTTTTAATGTAGCATCTGAGATTTAAGAGTTGCAAACTGATGACATGAAGATATATTTGCCCTTAACAGTGGACATGCTGGACTCCCTGGCGGATAGTAACTGGAGGTGGAAGAACTTTGATGAAAAATTTAAATTTATATCATTTTATAAAACTTGAACTTTTTTTTAATCTCCTGCAGCTTGCATTTGGGTATAATGGAAGATGCAGAAGAATTGAGAAAAGAGGAAGAAGAACTGAAAAGGAAGAAGCTGAAAGCTAAGAAACAACAGCTTTAATTCATTGACTAAATCACAAATTTATTTATTCTATTTATATACAAAATCTGGTTATTTACAAAAAGTAATGTGCACTAAAGTAAAGAATTTACTTTAACTATGGAACTCAGTAGGCTTATTGACCAATTCAGTGGAAGATATCAATTAGCATTCAAATAAGCTGTACTGATAACAGGAGTAATTTTACGTAATTGTATGGTACTTCGCCAATTTTTTTTTCAGTCCCTGGATCTGATGTATTAGGTGAGGTGACATAACAGTGAATTTGTTCTTTCATTTTATATATTCCATAAATTTTAATTATGGAGCCATGGACCTTGATTACTTCAAAGTATTGAAGTGTATAATGTTAGTGGTTTTCACATTTCAAGTTTAAGGGGAAAGCCTATTTGTGTCTTCAAAATGCACCAATTATCATTCAACTTTCTACTGACCACTTCTGGTTGGTATAAAATTAGTTTTTTTTTCTAATTTTCATTTTTACTGAGGGGATGGGTGATGCAGTGCGTTAGATATTGCCTCTTTATCATTGGCATCTGAGTTCAAATTCAACCCACCCTCCTGGGACAAACGTCTCCTCAGCCCTCTAGCTATTGTGAAATGAGAGTTAAGTCCTTGAGCCTTGATTGCAAGACTGTTCCCAATTTATTTACACTCAGTGAAACCCCAATATGCTTGAACTGGGAAATGGAAGAAAATGTCAAAGATCACAGGACTGTTCAGCTCATTGAAGCTCACTCAGATTCTCTCAATTACAACAAAATGGACTTTGAACATAAGTTGTTTTTGTCTCTCTTATGCCATATTCTAGATAATTCCAAACCTTTGCATTTTTGAGCAAGGAAATCGTTCCTAACTGTTTTAAATTTGATTTCTGCTATTTTAACTTTATGTTGGACCCCTGCTTTGTGCATTAGGGTGCTCTACTGTGATTGAGACAGGAGGAAGGCATATTGATGCAGCAGTATAGAGAGCTTTGCTTTGCACCCAACTGTGCCATACATCCTCTAGATATACTTGATGCTGACATTGGGTGCCTAAATGGAAAAGCATTTTTCCATCACTTTGAGCACAATATTTTTTTAAAACAAAATAGGTCGCTGATGTGTGAGGTGCAATTTGTTCAAACCTACACCGAGATGTGCTAATGGAAAGGTTAAAGATCACAGTTTAAAAAGAAATACTGGTATAATGAAATAAATTTTGTAAGTTTTTGAGGATGCAAGTACAGTGCATAAAATATAATTGATATTCTGTACAATAAACTTTTATTACATAGTTTATCATATTATCTTGTCATATCTCTTCTTTTAGTGTTTATATTAATTATGTGGAGCTGAATATAGCAGTTGACATGAGAGCTCCTTTTGTATATATTAAAATTGGTGTAAATAGACAGTGTTATTGGGGTTATCTTTTACCGGGTAAGTGAATGAGATATTAGTGATCGCCAGCCCCAAACTAACCTGGTATTGTTCACTGGAAATTCATTTCTGGTACTTTTTTCTGAATTGAGTGACAAGTGGATTTTTCCAATTGCATCTTGATGTTGGCAAATTAGAGATAATGTGTTGACATAAAGTATTTTAATGGCAGTGTCTGAACTATCACTGCAAACATGATGTGGAACATTGGTATAAACTGTAACAATACGTACAATTGTTTCCATTGCCAGGTTAAAGTCCAACATGTTTCTTTCAAACACTAGCTTTCGGAGCACTGTTCCTTCCTCAGGTGAATGGAGAGGTATGTCCCAGAAACACATATATAGACAAATTCGAAGATGCCAGACAATGCTTAGAATGCGAGAATTTGCAGGTAATTAAATCTTTACAGATGCAGAGGTAGGGGTAACCCCAGGTTAAAGAGGTGTGAATTGTCTCAAGCCAGGACAGTTGGTAGGATTTTGCAAGCTCAGGGCAGATGGTGGGGGTGAATGTAATGCGACATGAATCCCAGGTCCTGGTCGAGGCCACACTCGTGTGCGGAACTTGGCTATAAGTTACTGCTCGGCGATTCTGCGTTGTCGCACGTCCTGAAGGCCGCCTTGGAGAATGCTTACCCGGAGATCAGAGGCTGAATGCCCTTGACTGCTGACGTGCTTCCCGACTGGAAGGGAGCATTCCTGCCCTGGTGATTGTCGCGTGATGTCCATTCTTTCGTTGTCGCAGCGTCTGCGTGGTCTTGCCAATGTACCACGCTTCGGGACATCCTTTCCTGCAGCGTTTGAGGTAGTTGGCCGAGTTGCACGAGTATGTACCGCGTACCTGGTGGGTGGTGTTCTCACGTGTAATGGTGGTATCCATGTCGCATTACATTCATCCCCCACCATCTGGCCTGGGCTTGTGAAATCCCACCAACTGTCCTGGCTTGCGACAATTCACACCTCTTTAACCTGGGGTTACCCCTATCTCTGGATCTGTAAAGACTTAATTACCTGCAAATCCTTGCATTCTAAGCATTGTCTGGCATCTTCGAATTTGTCTATATATATGTTTCTGGGACATACCTCCATTTACCTGAGGAAGGAGCAGTGCTCCGAAAGCAAGTGTTTGAAACAAACCTGTTGGACTTTAACCTGGTGTTGTAAGACTTCTTACTGTGCTCACTCCAGTCCAACGCCGGCATCTCCACATCATTGTTTCCATTGCAAGTATATGTGAGATTTAAACAAAATAAGGTAAATAATAGAAACAGAGAATATAGGAGAATGAGTAGACCATTTGGCCCATCAAGCCTGATCTATTGAATGTGATCATGACTGTTCCTCGAGCTCTTGCCCCACTCCTCGAGCTCTTGCCCCACTCCTCGAGCTCTTGCCCCACTTCTCGAGCTCTTGCCTCATACCCCTTGATGCCTTTAGTGTTTCAAAATCTATTTCTTTCCTAAATACATTGTGACTTGGCGCTTGTGTGTTCGAGATTTCCACAGGGTCATGACCCTCGGTGAGGATGTTTCTTCTCATCATTATTTTTTTAATGCATTTGAGGGATATAGGCTTTGCTGGCTAGGCCAGCATTCGTTGCCCATCCCTAATTGTCCTTGAGAAGGTGGGGGTGAGCTGCTTTCTTAAATCGCTACAGTGCATGTGATATATGCATGCCCACAGTGCTGTTCGGGGGACAGTTCCAAGATTTTGACCCACTGACAGAGATATATTTCCAAGTCAGGGCAGAGAGTGGCTTGGAGGGGAACTTCCAGGTGGTCGTGTTCCCATGTATCTGCTGCTCCTGTCCTGAAAGATGGTGGCTGTCATGGGTTTGTGAAGTGCTGTCTAAGGAGCCTTGGTGAGTTCCTGCAGTGCATCTTGTAGATGGTACACTGCTGCTTTTTTATGTTGGTGGTGGTTGGAGTGAATGTGGAAGGGATGTCAATCAAGCGGGCTGCTTTACCCTGGATGGTATCAAGCTTGAGTGTTGTTGGAACTGCACACACCCAAGCAAGTGGAAAGCATTCCATCACCCTCCTGACTTGTTCCTTGTGCATTCTGGACAGACTTTGGAGAGTCAGGAGGTGAGCTCCTTGCCACAGGACCTCTAGCCTCTGACCTCTTCGAGCAGCAGTATTCATATGGCTAGCTCAGTTGAGTTTCTGGTCAATGCTACACCCCCCCCCCCCCCCCCCCCCCCCTCCCCCAGGATGTTGATAGTGGGGGATTCAGTCATGGTAGAGCCATAGAGGTCTAGAGCACAGAAAAGGCCCTTCAGACCATCACATCTACGCCGGTCAAAAACAACCACCTAACTATTCTAGTCCCATTTTCCAGAGCTTGGTCCATAGTCTTGTATACTCTGCCTCCACCATCCTTTCATGCAGCAAGTTCCCAATATCCTCTGGGGAAAAGATTTTTTTCCTCACATCCCCTCTAAACCTCCTAAATCTATGCCCCCTGATCATTGATTCCTCCACCGCGGAGAAAAAATTGTTCTCATCTATCTATGCCCCTCATAATCTCATACATGTCAATCATGTCCCCGCTTAGTCTCCTCTGCTCCAAGGAAAACAACCCCAGTCTATCCAATCTCTCTTTAGAACTGGAACTCCCACCCAGGCAACATCCTAGTAAATCTCCTCTGCACCCTTTCCAGTGATATCACATCCCTCGTATAATGTGGGTTCCAGAAAAACACACAATACTCTAGCCGTGGCCTAAAAAAGTATTATACAATTCCAGCATAACCTCCCTGCTCATAACCTCTATGCCTTGGCTAATAAAGACAATTATATCATATGCCGCCTTAACCACTTTATCCACTCACACTACTATCATAAGGCAATGTTTTTCAAACTTTTTTTTCTGGCCACCCAATTTTATGAAATGGCCGAACCTCACAACCCACAATTATATAACACAATTTTTTTGAAAAAATAATTGTTTTCTAAATACTATTCCTGGTACAGCAAGCACTGACATGAAGATATAGAATATGCTCTGCCTTCACAAATGTATGGGAATTGTTGTGCATGTTCAATTAGAATGTTGTACCGCAGTGTTATGTTTTAATTAGCAATGGGATGAATGCAGGCTGGTTAGGGACATTGGAAATTTTTGGAGTGGAACATGGTTGCAGTATGCGCAACTCCTCTCAGAAATAGTTCTTGGGTCAGAATGAATCCTTTCTTGTTTAGTCTGCAGGGTAGTTGAAAGTGGGTTAGACTGCAAGGGCCCAATTACCGTCTAGTGCGAATGGGGTTTAAAATGGACCGGAGCACTTTGTTCACCTTCTGGGTTGGTGGTCTTGAACCACACTTGAGTTCTTACTGAGGCCAGTCTCTTGTCTCCCACATGGCCCCGGGAGGGGTTGCATTGAAATTGAATGGCTCCAAACCAGGCGGATTCCTAAACAACATAAAGGAGACAGAGGAGAAACAAGCTAGCCTGAGTTGGTTTACAAATCAGTGAAACATGTTTCCATCTTGTTTGTCTACCCACAATTTTGAAGAGAGCGGAATAATAAACCAAATGCAGAGTCATCTTGGGCGAGTTTAAATTCCACAGATTTAGCTACCGCATGTTTTAAACCAGCTGCAGGTGAGATGATAACTGAAAGGACGACAGATACGCTGAGCCCATTGCCCTTTATCAATGAGCTGCTTTTTGGTTTCACAACAAGAGTGTGAGAAAAGTAGAGTGTTGGGCAGCATGTGGCTTTGCATTCAATCGAAGTTCTGCCAGTGGCGACAGTGCTCAGGAAAGATTTGGTTTGTACAGTATTCTATCAGTTGGGACCCAGGGAGTGGCGAAACATCCATTGAAGCCTTAGATATTCAGCTACGTCTGTGGGGGCGGCTCTAAACAGTCAGTTTTGGCGACCCATTTTTCAACGTCCCACTATCTGCCTGAGGGTCCCCACTCTCACTTTGAAAAACACTGCCTTCAGTCACCAGTTTACATGTACACTAAGATCCCTCTGATCCTTGGTGCTTGCCAGGGTCTTGCCATTCATCATGTATTCAGTTATCTTGTTTGTCCTTCCCAAGTATATCACCTCCCACTTATCCAGATTGAACTGCAAGCATTTGCCACTGCTAGCCTGTCTATAATCCTCCTGTGACCTAAGGCTATCCTCCTCACTATTTACCACCTCACCAATTTTCATATCCTCTGCAAACTTGCTAAACTCTCCTACATTTAAATTGAAGTCATTTATATAAACCACAAGCAGTAAGGGCCCCAACACTAATCCCTGCAGGACCCCTCTGGACACAGGCTTCCAGTCAGAAAAACACCCCTCAGCCATCACCCCCTGCTTTCTGTCACTCAGTCAATTCTGGATCCAATTTGCTAAATTTCCTTGGATCTTATCAGTCTCATGTGTGACCTTATCAAAAGCTTGCTGAAGTCCCAAGTAGACTACGTCAAATGCGTTTCCCTCATCTACACACCAGGCCATTCCCCTCTTCGAAAAATTCAATCAAGTTGGTCAGATGTGACTGCCGCTTAACAAAACTATGCTGATTGTTGTTGATTAATCCCTGCCTCTCCAAATGCAGATTAACTCTGTATCTCAGAATTGCTCCCAATAATTTCCCCACCACTGAGGTTAGAATCTGGTTTGTAGTTTCCTGGTTTATACCTTCCTCCCTTCTGGAATAATGGTACCACATTAGCTATCCTCCAGTCCTCTGGCACCCCTCCTGTGGCCAGAGAGAAATTGAAAATTATTGCCAGCACCCCTGCTATTTCCTCCCTTGCCCCACTCACCAACCTGGCATACATTTCATCTGATCCTGAATATTTATCTGCTTTTAAACTTGCTGGACCATTCAAAACCTCCTCTCTGTCTATGTTAACTTCTTTAATTTTTATCACAGTACTTCTCCCTGATTCCTATACCCACATTGTTCTTCTCATTATTGAATACCGACACACAGTATTCATTTAGAGCCCTAACTACATCCGGTTTCCAGTGATCGGAATGTACTGAGAAGTCGTATGGCAGGTGGCTCTTCTCCCATGAGCCTGAAAAGGATAGCTTCCCCAACCCACCAGAAATCGACAGAGCGTACCAGTCACTTCGCCCAAAACCAGGGAACAGCTGAGGGAGATAAAATCGCTAAGATGCACTGGTATCCGGACCGGGGACAAATCCTGCACTGTGCCAGACAATCCAAAAACTGTAACTAGGAAGGCCACAGGATTTGGATGTATCAGGACATTGCAGCCGACCTGGCCAAGCGCCAGGCAGAATTGCAAGGTTTGGGGTGCTGTACCCAGCCAAGGTTCACCCACATGGCAAACTCACAATTGCCGGCCATGTTGGGTGCCCCTGGCCAAAGGGAAATCCCGGAGGGCATGTGCCCGACCTCATGGGAAGAACAGTGACTGTGGCCATGTTGAACAGCCCCCTAACAAAGATATACCCTGGAGTGCAGGGGCATGTCCATCAGGTAAGTATGGTTGATCCCACAAGAGGGGGGGGGCACAAATAACCCCCATCAGGATGGTCACCTCGAACGTCAGGGGACTTAACAGCCCGGTGAAAAGATTCAGAGTCTTCGCCCACCTGAAAAGTATGAAAGCTGACATAGTCTTCCTCGAAGAGACAAACCTTTTTTTTAAAAAATAATTTTTATTGAAAAATTTGTATTTATACAACATCGAACCATAATAAAATACCAACAATAATAATAAACATTCGCTCCTCCTCAATGAACAACACAACATATTAACAACAACTTAAATTAACACAATGTTAAGTTACATAACCATAGAAAAAAAATAGAAACTACAATAAGTAACCCCCCCGGTTGCTGCTGCTATTGACCAAGATACCTATCTTTGAGCCAGGAAGTCCAGAAAAGGCTGCCACCGTTTATAGAACCCTTGTTGTATTGATCCTCTCAGGGCAAATTTGATCCTCTCCAATTTTATAAATCCTGCCATGTCACTGATCCAGGTCTCCACACTTGGGGGCCTCGCATCTTCCCACAGCATCAAAATCCTCCGCCGGGCTACTAGGGACGCAAAGGCCAAAACACCGGCCTCTTTCGCCTCCTGCACTCCCGGCTCCACCGCAACTCCGAAAATCGTGAGTCCCCACCCTGGTTTGACCCTGGATCCAACCACCCTCGACACCGTCCCCGCCACCCCCTTCCAGAATTCTTCCAGTGCTGGGCATGCCCAGAACATATTGGCATGATTCGCTGGACTCCCCGAACACCTGATGCACCTGTCCTCGTCCCCAAAGAACCTCCTCATCCTAGTCCCGGACATGTGGGCCCGGTGCAGCACCTTAAATTGGATGAGACTAAGCCTCGCACATGAAGAGGAAGAGTTGACTCTCCAAGGCATCCGCCCAAGTCCCGTCCTCTATCTGCTCCCCCAAGTTCCCCCTCCCATTTAGCCTTCAGCTCCTCCACTGACGACTCCTCCACCTCCTGCATTACCTTATAGATGTCAGACACCTTTCCCTCTCCGACCCACACCCCCGAAAGCACTCTGTCCATCGTCCCCCGCGAGGGCAGCAAAGGGAATCCCTCTACCTGTCGCCTAGCAAACGCCTTTACCTGCAAGTATCTGAACATGTTCCCCTGGGGAAGCCCAAATTTATCTTCCAGTTCCCCCAGGCCCGCAAACCTCCCGCCAATAAACAGGTCCTACAATTTACTGATGCCCACCCTTTGCCACCCCCTAAATCCCCCATCAGTGTTCCCCGGGATGAACCGATGATTTCCACCTAATGGAGCCTCCATCGAGCCCCCTGTTTCCCCTCTATGCCGTCTCCACTGCCCCAGATTCTTACGGTCGCCGCCACCACCGGGCTCGTGGTATACCTCTTAGGAGAGAGCGGCAACGGCGCCGTTGCCAAGGCACCCAGGCACGTACCTCTACATGACGCCATCTCCATTCTTTTCCATGCCGCCCCCCCCCCCTCCATCACCCATTTACGCACCATTGGCACATTGGCCGCCCAATAGTACCCCAAAAGGTTGGGCAGCGCCAACCCGCCTCTATCCCTCCCTCGCTCCAGGAAAACCCTCTTCACTCTCGGAGTCCCATGTGCCCACACAAAGCTCAAAATACTGCTAGTCACCCTAAAGAAGGCCCTGGGGATGAAGATGGGCAGGCACTGAAAGAGGAACAAGAACCTCGGAAGCACCGTCATTTTGACGGACTTCACCCTCCCCGCCAACGACAATGGCAGCATGTCCCACCTCTTGAACTCCTCCTCCATCTGATCCACAAGCCTGATGAAATTATGCTTGTGAAGAGTCCCCCAGTCCCTGGCCACCTGCACCCCCAGGTACCTAAAACTCTCCCCTGCCCTTTTAAGCGGGAGCCTACCAATTCCTTCCTCCTGGTCTCCAGGGTGCACCACAATCACCTCACTCTTGCCTAGATTTAGTTTATAGCCTGAAAAGGTCCCAAACTCAGCCAGCAGCTCCATCACCCTCGGCATCCCTCCCACCGGGTCAGCCACATACAGTAACAGGTCATCGGCATTCAGCGACACCCTATGTTCCTCCCCACCTCGCACCAAACCTCTCCACCTCCCTGAATCCCTCAACGCCATCGCCAACGGCTCGATTGCCAATGCAAACAACAAGGGGGACAGGGGGCAACCCTGCCTGGTCCCTCAGTAAAGCCGGAAGTACTCCGACCTCCTCCCATTCGTGGCCACACACGCCATCGGGGCCTCATATAGCAGCCTCACCCATCTAATAGACCCTTCACCAAATCCAAACCTCCCCAACACCTCCCATAAGTACCCCCACTCCACTCTATCGAAGGCCTTCTCCGCATCCAGCGCCACCACTATCTCAGCCTCCCCCTCAATCGCCGGCACCATGATGACATTCAACAATCTCCGCACATTCGTGTTCAGCTACCTTCCCTTCACAAAACCTGTCTGATCCTTGTGTACAACTCCTGGCACACAGTCCTCTATCCTGGTGGCCAGGATTTTTGCCAGCACCTTGGCATCCACATTAAGGAGAGATATGGGCCTGTATGAACCACACTGCTGGGGGTCCTTGTCCCTCTTTAAGATTAACGAAATCAGCGCCCGCAACATCGTCGGGGGCAAAGTCCCCCCCTCCCATGCTTCATTAAGTGTCCGCACCAGCAAGGGGCCCACTAGGTCCACAAACTTTTTATAAAATTCCACCGGGAACCCATCCGGCTCCAGCGCCTTCCCTGACTGCATCTGCCCGATCCCCTTAACTAGCTCCTCCAGCTCAATCGGCGCCCCCAGCCCCTCCACCTGCTCCTCCTGCACCTTCGGGAAAGATAGCCCGTCGAGAAAACTCTCCATTCCCCTACTCCACCGTTGGCTCCGACCGGTACAGTTCCCCGTAAAAGTCCTTGAAGACCTCATTCACCTCTTCCCCCTTCCGCACTACATTCCCACTCTTGTCTCTCACTCCAGCAATTTCCTTAGCCGCATCCCGCTTGCGGAGCTGATGAGCCAGCATCCTACTCGCCTTTTCACCATGTTCATATACTGCCCCTTGTGCCTTCCTCCATTGTGCCTCCGCCTTTCTAGTGGTCAGCAAATCAAATTTAGCCTGTAGGCTGCGCTTCTCCCCCAACAGTCCCTCCTCTGGTGCCTCCACGTACCTCCTATCTACCTCCAGCATCTTCCCCACCAGTCTATCCCTCTCACACCTCTCGCTCCTCTCAGTGTGCCTGGATGGATATCAGCTCCCCACGAATCTCTGCCTTCAGGGCTTCCCAGACCATCCCCACCTGGACCTTCCCCATATCATTCACCTCAAGGTATCCCTCAATACTTGCCCGGACCCTCCTACACACCTCCTCCTCCTCCAACAACCCCACACCCAACCGCCACAACGGGCGCTGGTCCCGCACCTCCCCCATCTCCAACTCCATCCAATGCGGAGCGTGGTCGGAGATTGCAATGGCCGAATATTCGGCCTCCTCCACTCTCGGAATCAGTCCCCTACTCACCACGAAGAAGCCTATCCGAGAATAAACCCTATGTACGTGGGAGAAGAAAGAGTACACCCGTGCCCTTGGCCTCTCAAACCTCCATGGATCCACCCCTCCCATCTGGTCCATAAACCCTCTCAGTACCTTGGCCGCCGCCGGCCTCCTACCCGTCCTTGAACTGGACCGATCAAGTGAAAAGGATCCAACACCGTATTGAAGCTCCCCCCCCCCCCCCAAATCAGACCTCCCGCCTCTAGATCCGGGACCCGTCCCAGCATACGCCTCATAAAGCCCGCATCGTCCCAATTTGGGGCATACACACTAGCAAGTACCACCTTCTCTCCCTGTAGCCTGCCCCTAACCATAACATACCTACCCCCCTTATCCGCCACCACCTCAGATGCCTCAAAAGACACATTTTTCCCCACCAGAATCGCCACTCCCCGGTTCTTCACAACCAACCCAGAGTGGAAAACCTGCCCCACCCATCCCTTCCTCAGACGGACCTGGTCCTCCACCTTCAGGTGGGTCTCCTGAAGCATTGCCACATCTGCCTTTAGCCCCCTCAGATGAGCAAGTACCCTCGACCGCTTCACCGGCCCATTCAATCCTCTCGCATTCCAGGTGACCAACCGGATCAGAGGGCGTCCCGCCCCCCTCCCCCGTTGACTAGCGATAGCCCGTCGACTGCCCGCCCCAGGCCAGCACCCCCTGCCCAACCCAGTCCCCACAGCGACAACACCTCACCTCTGTCCCCCCGGCCCCCACCAGCTCCTTCCTGACCCTGCCAGCAGCAACCCGGTATTCCTCTTTCTCCCCCCCCCCCAAGGCTAGGAACCCTCCTAGCCACGAACCGTCCTCCATTGTACTTCCGTGGGTCAGCTACCTTCGGCTGACCCCGGAAACTCCCGCCAAAAGCCTGACCCCTCCCAAAGTGGGATCATTCCCCCATCCTGTCCCTCCTCCAGACACCGCTCCAGTGCGGGGAAGAACCAGTTAAGGCCGCCCCCCCCCCCCCCCGTCATCGTCTCCACCCCCCAGCCCCGCAACGCGGGAAACCAGAGGAAAGCCCGTGCTTTCGCACTGCCCCACCACACCCTTCTGACGCAGCTCCCAAATACCAGCCCCACTCCATACCCCCAACCCAATATAGAATACAACAAACCCCCCCAACCCTCCCCGCAAGATACAAAACTCAAACCATGCCCCACAACAAAAAACAGAACAACACCCCAATAAATAACCATATCAAAATTACAAAAGTACAGAAAAAGAGAACACAGCAACAGCAGAAACCAACAATAAAGCATTACAACCGACCCCGCAACCCCCAACCCCTAGTTCGAGTCCAGCTTCTCCGTCCGCACGAAGGCCCATGCCTCCTCCGGGGATTCAAAATAATAATGCCGGTCCAACTAAGTTACCCACAGGCGCGCAGGCTGCAACATTCCAAACTTTGTCTTCTTGTAAAGCACCTCTTTCGTCCGAGTAAACTCGGACCGCCGCTTAGCCACCTCCGCACTCCAATTCTGGTAGATTCGTACTACCCCATTCTCCCAATTGCTACTCTTCACCTTCTTGGCCCAGCGCAGCACACACTCCCGATCATTGAACCGGTGGAACCTCATCAGCACCGCACGCAGGGGTTCATTCTCCTTAGGCCTCCTGGTCAGTACTCTGTGTGCTGCCTCCAGCTCCAAGGGCAGATGGAAAGATCCTGCCCCCACGAGCGAGTTCAGCATCGTGGCCATGTAGGTTGTCAGATCCGACCCCTCCAGCCCCTCCGCACGGCCCAAGACCCTCAGATTTTTCCGCCTCATGCGGTGATCAAACTCCTCGAAGCGGTCTTGCCACTTCTTGTAGAGTGCCTCGTGTCCCTCCACCTTATTCACGAGGACCACGGCCTCCTCCTCTCGTTCAGTGGCGTGCGCCTGCAACGCCTGGATGGCAGCACCCTGGGTCGTCTGAATCTCCGAAAGCTTTTTATTTGTTTCCTGCAGAGAGCTCAGTACCTCAGCCTTGAAATCTGCAAAGCAGCGCAGGAGAGCAGCTTGTTGCTCCAGGGCCCACTGCTTCCACTCCTCTGGTGCTCCGCCGGCCGCCATCTTGGAATCCTTCCCCCGTTTTTATCTGGGGAGCTGCTGCCGTTTTTTCCCCCTTTCCACTCCGAGTTTGAGTCATGAAATGCGGAGAAAGTCGATCAGCAGACCTTCTCCCACCAGGAGACGTCGAAAAAATTCCGTTTTGGGCTCTAAAAAGAGCCAAAAAGTCCGTTTGAATCGGGAGCTCCCAAATGTGCGGCTTCCTACGTTATCGCCGCCACCGGAAGTCCTCGAAGAGACAAACCTGAGAGAGAAGGATCGATTGCAGGTAAGGGAGGGCTGGGTGGGACAGACCTACCATTCCTGCTACGGGACGAGAGCCGGAAAGGGGGGGGGGGGGGGGGTAGCCATACTGTTAAATAAGAGGACAGTGTTTACGGTGATGAGGACAGTTACGGACCCAGTGGGAAGGTACGTCATGGTCAGGGGTGTCCTTGACGGGGCCGATATTTTTGGTGAACGTGTACGCGCCCAACTGGCACGACATGAAGTTTGTAAAGAAGACCATGGCAGAAATCCCCGACATAGACACACACCAACAGATCATGTGGGGGTGACTTTGTGTACAGGACCCACAGGTGGACAGGCTGAATCCCAAAACAGGAAAGATACCAATATGGCAACGGAACTCCGCCTATTCATGGAACAGGTGGGGACAGTGGACCGATGGCAATTTACCCACCATGGGGTGAAGGGTTTTTCCTTTCTCTTCCTAGTACATAATGTCTATTCATGGATCAACTTATTTGTAGTGGGGAAATCGGTGCTTCCAGGGCTGGTACGAGCAACAGTAATCTCTGACCACGCTCCAGATGATATGGATGTGAGATTGGAGACGGGCCCTGCCCAACGTCCCCATGGAAGTTGGACATGGCCCTCCTGGTCGCTGAGGCTTTCTGTGAGAAAATATCGCAGGCCATAGACGTGTATATTACTAATAACCAGAATGGGGAGGTCTCACCCTCCCATGTTCTGGAAGGCACTGAAGGCTGTGATCAGGGGTGAGATTATACCTTACAAAGCATGGAGAGATGCGGAAGAGAGGGTGGCTAGGCAACAGCTCGTCGACTCCATACTGGAAGTAGACTGGCGTTACTCCTAGGCCCCAACCATAGAGCTCCTGGCGGAGAGGAGAAAGCTACAGGTGGACTTTGACCTGCTCTCCACGAGGAAAGCAGTGCACCAACTCCGCCAGGCATGGTGATCCTGTACGAGCAAGGAGATGTGACCAGCTGCCTGCTGGCGGACCAGCTGAGAAAGCAGGCAGCCACGAGGGAAATAGCCCAGGTTAGGGACAGCAAAGTCAAATTAGCGGAGCGTAAAAGGTCAACAAGACATTTGATATCTTCTACCAGGGGCTGTTCACCTCTGAGGCCCCAGCAGGGAACTCGTGGATGAAGCAGTTCTTAATGGACTGGACATGCCAGTTGTGGGGAAGGATAGGAGGCGGACCCTGGAAGCACTTCTAGAACTGGTAGAGATCATAGAGAGTATTAGTTCCATGCAGGTGGGGATAGTGCCAGGACTGGACGGTTTCCCGGAGGACTTCTACAAAAGATTTATGACAGCTCTGGCCACGCACTTGCGGGAGATGTTCATAGATTCACTGGTGAGGGGCACCCTGCCACCTACACTAACTTATACCTCAATCTCACTGATACCTAAAGAAAGAGAGGGCAGCACAGTGGTTAGCAGAGTTACTTCACAGCTCCAGGGTCCCAGATTCGATTTCCAGCTTGGGTCAGTCTGCGGAGTCTGCACATTCTCTCTGTGTCTGCGTGGGTTTCCTCCGGGTGCTCTGGTTTCCTCGCACAGTTCAAAGATGTGCAGGTTAGGTGGATTGACAATGATAAATTGCCCTTAATGTCCAGAAAAGGTTAGGTGGGGGTTACTTGGGCACGGGGATAGGGTGGAGGTTTGGGCTTAAGTAGGGTGCTCTTTCCAAGAGCCGGTGCAGACTCGATGGGCTGAATGACCTCCTTCTGCACTGTAAATTCTATGAAAGACAAAGATCAACAGAATGTGGTTCCTACAGACCCATCTCGCTGCTAAACACAGACGTGAAAATGCTGGCCATGATCCTAGCCAAAAGGCTGGAGAACTGCATTCCAGAGATGGTAGCAGAAGACCACATGGGCTTTGTCAAGTGTAGACAGGTAACATCAAAAATCAGGCGCCGACTGAATGTGTGATAATGACCCCATCCAGGGAGAGAACACGTGAGGTGATCGTCTCCCTGGATGCAGAAAAGGCCTTCGACAGAGTCGAATGAAAGTACCTCATAGAGGTACAGGAGCAGTTTTGGCTTAGAACAGGGTTCACCGCCTGGGTGAAACTCCTGTACAACGCTCCCACGGAGAGCGTACGGGCAAATACCACCAGCTCTAAGAACGTCCAGCTGCCAGAGGCACAAGGCAGGGATGCCCGTTATCCCCACTGCTGGTCACTCTAGCGATCAAACCACTAGTGATCGTGCATAGTATGGCAAAGAACTGGAAAGGGATCCGGAAAGAAGACCAAGAGCACAGTCTCGCTCTACGCGGATGACCTGCTCCTCTACATCTCGGACGTGCGAAGAAGAATCATGCCGCTCTTGAAAGTGTTTGGAACCTTCCCGGGCTACAACTTAACCTGAGCAAAAGCAAGATCTTCCCGGTAAACTCGCAAGGAGGAGAGGCAGAGCTGGAGGGGCTGCCGTTTGAATAGGCCCGACACAAAGTTCGCTACCTGGGGATCCAAATAGCTCACACCCGGACAGGGATCCACAAGTGGAACCTGACCAGCCTGATGGAGGAAGTAAAAAAGGACCTGCAGAGATGGAACACACTCCCACTCTCCCTGGCGGGGTGGGTGCTGACGATCAAGATGAACCTACTGCGCAGGTTCCTCCTCTTGTTTAGAGCCATCCCAATTTACATCCCCAAGGCCTTTTTCAATTCACTGGATAAACTGATTATGGTGTTTGTGTGGGGTGGAAAGAACACAAGGATCCCAAAGAGAGTACTGCAGAGAAAGGGATCCATGGGTGGCCAGCCCTCCCAAACCTGCAATATTACCACTGGGCAGTGACCACGATGAGAGTAAAGGGGTGGCTACAGGAGCCAGAAGCTGAGTGGGTGCTCATGGAGGAGGGATCCTGAAGAGGGACCTCCCTTCAGGCCCTAGCCACGGCGGCACTTCCATCCCCACCTAATAAATATTCGATGAACCCAGTGGTGCTGGCAGCATTCCGGTTGTGAAACCAACTGCGATAGCATTTCCGACTAACCAAAACGTCCAACAAGGCCCCCATCTGCAACAACCACAGGTTCACGCCAGCGACTGTGGGCGCCACTTTCAACGCTGACCAACAACAGACTGACGATGCTTGAAGAACTGACAGAAAGATTCCAAGTGACGGGGGAAATCAAACTTGGGTACCAACAAACTAAAAACTTCCTACGAAGAGAAACAAGGACGTACCAATGACCATCACGACAATCACTGCTAGCGGACCTGTTGGATGCGGACATATTGGGGAAAGGGACCTGTGGTGACATTTACGGATGATTGCTAAGAGGGGCCAACATCCAACTGGATGAGGGAGAAGTGGGAGGAGGACTTGGAGTTTGATACAGGGTGGGTACTCTGCAGGCACTTCACAGGGTCAACTCCACCTCCGCATGTGCAAGGCTAAGCCTAAAACAGCTAAAAGTGGTATGTAGAGCCCACTTAACCAGAACCCGAATGAGCAGGTTTTTCCCGGAGATGGAGGACCGATGCAAACGGTGCCAACGAGGCCCGGCCAACCATGCCCACATGTTCTTGTCTTGCTGGGTTAAGGTCAGCCTTCTTCGAGGCAATGTCCAAAGTGGTGGGGGTGAGAATGGAGCCGTGCCCGAGAGTGGCAGTCTTCGGGGTATCAGAACCGCCAGATCTCTTCATGGGGGCCGACGCATTTGCCTCCTTAATCGCCCGCCGGATGTGTAAATACTTGTCTTTTTCCTTTGTCTCCTACTGTTAGTACATATTTATCCTTGTTTTGTATACCACAAAAAAACAATAAAAACACTGAAAAATGAAAAGAACCTTACCTACATCCTCTCTCGCCACACACAAATTATTATCGTGGTCCTTAATGGGCCCTACTCTTTCCCTTGTTATCCTTTTACCCTTTACCCAAAGAGTTGTGAAGCTGTGGAAGTCGCTACCCCAGAGTGTGGTGGAAGCAGGGACAGAGAGTAAATTAAAGGAGTTAGGCAGATTTTCAATTGGTAATGGGTTGAAGGGTTGTGGAGAACGGGCAGGACGGTGGTATTACTGCCAGGATGGGATCAGCCATGATCTCATTGAGGGTGTTAGGCGAGGGAGGCTAAATTGCTGACTCCTGCTCTTAGGTTAGGTATTCTGGGGAGGAGTTGCTCTGGCTGATTTCGCCATCCAGCTCTTGGTCTGTAACATTGTAGGTAGGACTTGGTGGGGAGGACTTGGTGTGGTTACAGGGAGACTAGGTCTGGGAATTGAATATCGAAGGGTACGCAGTATTTCAGAAAGGTAGGGTGAAAGGAAAAGGAGGTGGCGTAGCCCTGCTGGTGAGGAAAGGGATCAGTGCTGTTATGAGAAATGACAGAAGCACTGGAGATCAAATTGTCAAATCAGTCTGGGTAAAAATAACAAAGGGATGAAGTCCTTGGTAGGAGTAATCTATAGGTCCCCAAACAGCAGTTCTACAGTGGGGCACAATATAAACCAGGAAATACTGGGGGCTCGCAAGAAAGGTACGGCAATAATAATGGCTGATTTTAATGTGGACATAGACTGGAGGAAACCAATTTTCAAGGGAAGCCTGGAGGGAGAGTTTATTGAATACATTAGAGATTGTTTCCTGGAACAGTATGTTGGGGAACCAACTAGGGAGGAGGCTACTCTTGATTTGGTATTCTGTAATGAGGACGGATTAATTAAGGACCTCATAGTTAAGGATCCACTAGGGAGTAGTGACCATAGGGCGAATTCAAGTTCAGTTTGGGGGTGAGAATGTGGAGTCCCACACTAGTGTTCTGGAATTAAACAAAGGAAATTACATAGGCTTGAGGACAGATTTGGCACGTATGGGGCTAAAAGGTAGGTGAGCTGATGAGCAGTGGCAGTTGTTTAAGGAGATACTCAATTCCTTGCCACTAAAATATATCCCAGTGAGGAAGAAAGATGGGAAGAGGGGTAAAAAAACATCCATAGCTAAACAAGGAGACCAAGGACATTATAAAGACAAAAACTAAGTTATATCATATTGCAACGGCCAGTGGCAGGCTGAAAGATTGGGAAACTTTCAAACATAAATAAAGGGATGCTAAAAAAGTAATAAAAAAAGCTAAAGTAAATTACGAAAAAGAACAAGCACAGAATATCAAAAGGGATAGCAAAGGCTTCTACAGGTATATAAAAGGGAAGAGAGTTGCTTCGATGAATGTCGGCCCCGTGGAAGATGAAACTGGTGAGTTAATAGTGGGGAACACAGAAATGGCAGAGATACTAAATCAATATTTTGCCTCAGCCTTCATGGTGAAGGACACTAGTACTATTCCTATAGGAACGGGAAATTCAGAGATAATAGAAAGGGTGCAACTTGGAACAATCAGCATCAATAGGGAAACGGTACTCAACAAACCCTTGGGATTGAGGGCAGATAGGTCTCCAGAGCCTTGTCTACATCATAGGATGTTAAAGGAAGTGGCAGCAGAGATAGTGGATTCTTTGGTTATGATATTCCAAAATTCCATGAACACGGGAAAGGTTCCAGTGGATTGGAAAAATGCAATAAGTAACGCCCTTATTGAAAAAGAGAGGGAGGCAGAATGTGGGAAATTACAGACCAGTTAGTTTAACATCTGTTGATGGAAAACTGTTAGAATCAATTATCAAGGATGTAATATCAGGACATTTGGAAAGCTAAAGCTGTATCCATCAGAGTCGGCATGGTTTTATGAAGGGAAAATCATGTTTGTCTAATTTGCTTGAGTTCTTCAAAAATATAACAAGCAAAGTGGATAATGGGGATCCTCTAGTACATCTGGACTTCCGGAAAGCGTTTGATCGGTTCCGCACCAAAGGTTAATTCACAAGATGAGATCACATGGGATTAGGGATGATTTATTAGCTTGGAAAGAAGACTGGCTGATGGACAGGAGACAGAGAGTCGGGATAAATGGGACTTTTTCTGGATGGCAAGATGTAACTAGTGGGGTGCCACAGGGTTTGGCCCTTGGGCCCCAGCTATTTACAATCTATATTAACGACTTGGATACAGGGATAGAAGGTTCTATAGCCTAATTTGCTGATGACATAAAAATAGGTAGAACAGTAAGTTGCAATGAGGAAATAAGAACCTTACAAATGGATACAGATAGACTAGGAGAGTGGGCCAAAATGTTGCAGATAGAGTTTAACGTGGATAAGTGTGAGGTCATGCATTTTGGTCGAAAAAATGAAAAGGCAACTTATTATCTAAATGGGGAGAGACTTTGGGGTGCTCTGATGCAGAGGGATCTGGGTGTCCTTGTGCATGAGTCAGCGACAACGAGCATGTAGGTACAGCAGATAATAAGGAAAGCAAATTAAATGTTGGCATTTATAGCAAAAGGAATTGAGTATAAAGGTAAGGAAGTGTTGTTGCAACTATACAAGGCATTGGTAAGACTGCAGCTGGAGTATTGTGCACAGCTTCGGTCCCCTTATTTGAGGAAAGATATAGTGGCATTGGAGGCAGTTCAGAGGAGGTTCACTAGATTGATTCCAGAGATGGGGGGTTTGTCGTTTGAGGACAGATTGAATAATTTAGAAGAATGAGGGGAGGTCTGATTGAGGTATACAAGATGCTAAAAGTAGACGTGGAGCTGATGCTTCCTCTTGTGGGGCATTCTAAAATGAGAGGTCATCATCTTAGAATAAGAGGTAGCAAATTTAAAACAGATTGAGGGAAAACTACTTCTCCAATAGGGTTGTGAATCTGGAATTCACTACCCCAGAGTGTGGTGGGTGCAGGGACAGTGAGTAAATTTAAGGAGGAGTTAGGCAGATTTTGAACTGGTAATGGGTTGAAGGGTTATGGAGACAGGCAGGACAGTGGAGTTGAGGCCAGGATGGGATCAGCCATGATCACATTGAGGCTCGGGAGCCTAAATTGCCGACTCCTACTCCTAGGTTATGTGTTCTAGGAAAGAGATGGTCTGGCTGATTTTGCCATCCAGCTCTTGCTCTATAACATTGTAGGTAGCCGATGAGGAAAACATCAGCCATGATAGAATGGCAGAGTGGACTTGATGGGCCGAATGGCCTAATTCTGCTCCTATAACTTTTAATTTATGAATTTAGGATTTTCCTTAATTTTACCTGCCAGTATCCATTCATGTCCCCTTTTTGCTCTCCTAATTTCCTTTTTAAGTTCCTCCTTGCACATTCTATACACCTCTAGGGCTTATGCTGTTTGGAAATCTCAATACTGCTATAAGCCTCCCTTTTTCTCCTCAGCCAATGCTGTAAAGCCCTCAATATCCAGGGTTCACTGAATTAGTTGGTTCCACCCTTTTTCTTGATTGGAAAATGTTGGCCTTGTACTCCCCCTAATTCCTTCTTGAATGTGTCACAGATTTACCTAAAAGTGTCCGCTCCCAGTCCACTCTGGCCAAATCATATCTGATTTTTTTTTTAATTGGCCTTCTCCCTGTTTAGAACTTTGTTTTCAGGCCCATCCTTGCCCTTTTCCATAACAATCTTGAATTTAATGGAGTTACGACCACTGTCTGCAAAAATGCTCCCCCACTGATACTTCAACCACTTGCCTGGCTTTTTTTTTTAGCCTAAAATTAAATCCGGGACCGCTCCCTCTCTTGTAGGCCTTTCTAGTACTTTCTGGCTTAAAACGTTCTCCTGGGTGGATTTTAAGAATTCCGTCCCTGTAAACCTTTCACATTATGAATACCCAGTTAATGTTGAAATCTCCCACTATCACTAGCCTATTACTTTTACACTTCTTTGAAATTTGTTTATGTATCTTCTATTTCTCTGTTAGGGGCCCTATAGAACACTCCTAGTAACATAATGTGAAAGGTTCTACCACGTGAGTTAATTTGAAGAGCCTTGTCGGATGTCATGCCTCCTTACTCCTCACTCCTTCCCTGATCAAAATTGCGACATATCCTCCTCTTTTATCTTCTTCCCTGACTTGCCTGAAGCTCCTATGTCCTGGAATTTTGAGCTACCAATCCTGCCGCTCTCTCAACCATGTCTCAGTGGCAGCAATGACATAATACCCCCATGTTTCAATTTTGTGTAATATAAATTTTGGAGTATCCAACTTTTTTTTTTCAATGAAAGGGCAATTTAGCAAGGCTAATCCACCTACCCTGCACATCTTTGGGTTGTGGGGATGAAACCCACGCAGACACAGGGAGACAGTGACCCAGGGCCGGGATTCAAACCCGGGTCCTCGGTGCCGTAGGCTGCAGTGCTAACCACTGTGCCACATGCCGCCCTCCATGTTTCAATTTATGCCCTCGCTTCATCTGCCTTGTTTGTCAGACTCCTTGCATTAAAATAAATAGCATCCAATCTTGCCAAACTCCCTCGTAACTGAACTGGCCTACAGCTTCTATGCCTTCCTGACTCATGTGGTGTCTCTTTTGTGGCTGTGCATCTCCCCTGCTAAACCTTCTCTCAGGTTCCCAACCCCCTGCCAAGTTAGTTCAAACCCTCCCCAACAGCACTATCAAGCCTCACTACAAGGAAGCTGATTCCATTTTGGTTCAGGTACAACCTGTCCACCTTGTACAGGTCCCATCGTCCCCAAAAACGGTCCCAATATCCCAGAAATCTAAAGCCCTCCCATCTGCACCATCTCTCCAGTCACACATTCATTTGGACTAACCTCCTATTTCTATACTCACTAGCCTGTGGCAACGGTCGTAATCCAGAGATTACTACCTTCTGGGTTCTGTTTTTTAATCTACTTCCTAGCTCCCTGAATTCTGCTTGGAGGACCTCATCCCTTTTTCTGCCTATATCTTTGGTACAAATATGTACCACGATATGTCAGTTTGCCCTCTCCCTTTAGAGTGTCCTGCAGCTGTTCAATGACATCCCTGACCCTAGAGCCAGAGAGGCAATATACCATCCTGGATGCTCTTTAGCAGCTACAGAAATGTCTGTCCGTGGGGACTTCAAGGACGGCATATAGGTGGAGGTCGCACATTCGGTTGCTCCTCCTTGAGGCTCTGGTTTTTGGATTTTAGTGGCCAGTTTGAAGGGCAGTGGTGACAAGCTGGTGCAAGAAAGTTTAAAGAAGGTGGGGGATGTCAAAGACCCAGAAGAAAGCCACTGGAAAGAAGGGAATAAGGGGATGAGCGAAAGCCCGCCATCGTGTGTACAGGTGAGACCGGCAGGAGGAAAGATGGCGGAGGCTGGATCGCTCGGTGGGGCGGCTCCCTTCACAGTGGAAACCCTGACCGAGGTGATGGCTGGAGAATTCGAGAGGCAGCTCACCAAGCATATGGAGGTGTTGGGGAGGGAGATGATGGCTGCGATGTAGGAGTGGATGAAGGAGGCGATTGCTCGGGTGAAGGTGGCAATGTCAAAGACATCGGCTGAGGTATTGGAGCAAGGAGAGAAGTTGAAGGGGTGGAGGAGACTCTGTCGCCGCATAGTGACCGGTTCATGTCGATGGGTAAGGAGCTGCAGTGGGTGGCGGAGGCCAACAAAGGGCTCAGAGTTAAGGTGGAGGACCTGGAGAACAGGTCAAGGCAGCAGAACCTTCAAATTGTGGGCCTGCCTGAAGGGGTGGAGGGTCTGATGTCCGACCGAGTACTTGGCGAAGATGTTGACAGAGCTGTTGGGGAGGGGGGAAGAACCCTCCCGGTACGAGCTGTACAGAGCACATCGGTCGCTCAGGCCCAAGCCGAAAGCAAGTGAGCCACCAAGGGCAGTTATAATGTGCTTCCAGAAGTTTAAAGTTAAGGAGAAGGTCCTGAGTTGGGCTAAGCAAAGGCGTGAGATGAAGTGGGAAGACGTTGGTATTCGAATATACCAGGACTTGACGGTGGAGCTAGCGGGAAGGCGGGCGACCTTTGGACGGGTGAAGGCAGCACTCTAGCAACGGTGTAAGGCTTGGCCAACCCGGCAAAGCTGAGGGTGATCTACAATTCCAGGGAATTCTACTTCAAGGTGGTGGAGGTGTTCGTGAAGGTCGAGGCACTGAAATGAGAGATGGGACTGAGATTGGGACTTGGACTCAGGGGAGGGGACTGAGGGGACGGGGACTATGCTTAGCCTTTCTCTCTCTTTATGTTTGTTTCTTGTTCTGTATTTGATTGGAGGGAACAGCTGGGGTTTTTAGGTTGGTTGAACGTGGAGGGTGGTTTACCTTTGTTTGTAGTTGGTTATAATCGTATTGGGCTATGGAGTTATGGCAGTTTTCTGGGGTGCGGTATTGCACTGGTTTTGCTTGTTTGTTTTCAGGGACTGGATAATGGGGAGGAGGAGGGCCTGGGCAGGGGCCTCCACCAGCAAGTGAAGGTTGGCTAGTGAACAGCAGTGTGGTGGGAGAGGGGCCGCGGTTGTTGGAACCTGGCTGAACAGGTTTCGATGGGCCTGGGAGGTGTGGAAAGTGGGGAGAATGGGATTGATACTGGGAGAGGTGCTTGCAAGAGAAAGTAAACATGGGTATTTTGGGGAGAGGGTGTGTTCAGCGATAACAAAGGGATGGGGTGGGTCAGGCCTGAAGGGCTGGCCCCGGGTCATGATGATGGCAGACAGGAGAGGTGGGGGGGGTGGGGCTGAGGGACCCCTGGTCAGAATAGTAATGTGGAACATGAGGGGGGGGGGGGGGGGGGGGCAATGAAGAGGTTGAGAGTTTTTACACATTTGAAGAGCTTAGAAGCCAATGTGTTGATGCTGCAGGAGACCCATCTGAGGGCGAGGAATCAGGTGACGCTTAGGAAAGGTTGAGAGAGTCAGGTTTTCCACTCGGGTTCGATAGTAGGGCTCGTGTTTAGCCCTATTGGTGGGCAAGAGAGTGAGGTTTCAGATGGAGAAAGTGGTTGCGGACTGGGGACAGGTACATGATAGTGATGGGGGGGCGGGGTTTAGAGGGGAGGTTGGTGTCAATGGTGAGCGTATATGGCCCCAACTGGGATGATGCGGGGTTTGTGAAGAGGGTGCTGGGTGTCATTCCAGATTTGGATACCCAAGGGTTAATAATGGAGGTGGGGGGGGGGGGGATTGTAATATGGTGCAGAAGCCGAAGGGTGGATAGATCTCAGTCGCGCTCGCTGACCCAGTCAGCGGGGGAAACGACGCTGGCTGGGCTCATGAGAGAAATAGGAGGAGTGGGCCCATGGAGGTTCTTGCACCCAAGGGAACGGGAGAATTCGTTATTCTCCCCAGTACACAAGGTGTACTCGAGGACAGACTTTTTCATAGTGGGAAGGCGCTATTGGCTGGGGTCAGGAGATCAGAGTATTCAGCCATAGTGATTTCAGACCATGCTCTGCATTGGGTGGATGTGGTTTTAGAGAAAGGGATGGCCCTGAGGCCGGGTGGAGAATGGACGTGGAGTTGTTAGGGGACTGGAGCTTTTGCGATAAGATTGGGAAGGTGGTCAAGGAATATGTGGGGTTTAATTGCACGGGGCAGTTTTGCAGTTGGTGGTTTGGAAGGCTCTGAAGGCAGTAGTGATCGGGGAGATAATTTAGTTCAAAGCTAAGGAGGAAAGAGAGGAGCAGCAAAAACTGACAGAGGAGATTCTGGAAATGGATGGGAGGTACGTGGGGGATCCGGACTCGGGTGTCTTGGCCAAGAGGCAGGAGATGCAGGCGAGGTTTGGCCAGTTGTACACAGGGAAAGCGGTGCGCCAGTTGAGAAGGGTGAGGGCGGCGGTCCACAAGCACAGGGAGAAGGCAGGGCACATGTTGGCCGGCTAGCTCTGGAGGGAGGCGGCGGTGAGAGAGATAGTTCGGGTACGGGATAAAATAAGGAAGCTAGTGGTGGCCCTAGAGCAGATTAATAAAGTATTCGAGGAGTTTGATCGGGATGTATGTAGGTCGGAGCCACTGGGAGAGGAGCGGGAGTTGAGGGATCTCCTGGATGGGTTGGAGTATCTGAGGGTGGGTGAGGAGGATAGAGCAGAGTTGGAGGAGCTAGTGGAGCTGCAGGAGGCGAAGGAGGTGTTTGGGAAGATGCAGGCAGGGAAGGCGGTGGTGGGTCCTGATGGGTTCCAAGTTGAATTTTATATAAAATTTAAGCACAAGTTGGTGACGTTTATGGTGGGAATGTTCGAGTATGTGATGGGTAGAGGAGGCCATGGTGCAAATGATGGGGCAAGCGTCTATTTGGTTGCTGCTAAAGAATGACAAGGACCCGGTGGAGTTTGGGTCATACAGGACCATATCTCTACTGAATGTAGATGCAAAGATATTGGCAAAGGTGTCGGCGTCAAGGTTGGAGGAATATCTCCCGAAGGTGATTGGGGAGGATCAGATGGGATTTGTGAATGGAAGGCAGCTGTTCTTGAGCGTGTGGAGGTTGTTGAATGTGGTCCTGTCTCCGACGGAGTGAAGGGAGATGGATGTAGTGGTGGCACTGGACAGAGAGAAGGCGTTTGATTGGGTAGAGTGGGGTTATTTGATTGCTGCATTGGAGAGATTTAGAATTGGGCCAAGGTTTGTTACGTGGGCATGGCTGTAGAAGGGGCTGATGGCGAGTGTTCACACTGATAGTACGAACTCGGGGTACTTTGCTCTGCACCGGGGTACGCGACCGAGGTGCCCTATGTACCCCCTGTTGTTTGCATTGGCTATAGAGCCTTGGTCATTGCTCCAAGGAGCTTGGAAGGGGATAGTGAGGTGGGGTTGGACATATGGTGTCCTTATACGCCGATGATATGCTGTTGTATATCTCAGAACCGAGCACAGTGGTGGGGAGTATAATGGAGCTGCTCCAGAGATTCGGGACGTTCTCGGGGTATAAATTGAATTTCGGCAAGAGCAAGTATTTTATGGTCTCCGTCCCCGGGAGTGGTGGCGGTGGTGGGGTTTGCCATTCTGTTTGGCACCAACCCACTTTAGGTACTTGGGGGTGCAGGTATCCCAAGATTAGGGAGCACTTCAGAAATACAATTTCAGTAGTTTGTTGGGGAGGGCGAAGACCGATTTGTCAAGGTGGGACAATCTCCCTTTGTTGTTGGCGGCCGGGCAGTTAAAATGAATATTTGCCGCGATTCTTGTTTTTATTTTAGTGTTTGTCGGTCTCCTTATCAAAGTCCTTCTTCACTGGATGGACAACTGATTCATTTCGGGGGGGGGGAAGTGGCCAGGAACAGGAGGGTGGTTTTGCAGAGAGGTATTATTATTGGGCGGCGAATGCAGAGGTGCATGGCTGGAGCAAGGAGGGGCAGGCTCTGTGGGTAAAGATGGAGGCGGGCTCTTGTAGGTGGGTGGGCTTGCGGGCGCTGGCAACGGCGCCACTCCCGATGGCTCCAGGAAAGTATTTGGTGAGTCCGGTGGTGGTGGCCACATTGAAGAATTGGAGGCAGTTTAGGCAGCATTTTATGCTGGGGCCAGGTCAGGGAAGATGCCAATCGGGGGAGTCATGGGTTTGAGCCGGGGAGGATCATTGTGAGGTTTTGGAGATGGGACGGGAGGGGGATTAAGGAAATGAAGGATTTGTTCCTTGCAGGGGGGGCAGTATGGGTTGGTGCAGGGGGAAGGGTTTAGGTACATGCAGGTTTGGTACTTTGCAAGAAAGGTTCCCCCGACCTTCCCGGTAGCCCCGCCCTCCTTGCAGGAGGCGGTGCTGTCAGTGGTGAGTTGGAGGGGGGTTAGTTTCGGCGATATATGGGCGAATCTTGGAGGAGGATAGGGTGTCCGTGAAGGGGATTAAGGCGGAGGAGGAGCTTGGGAAGAGGGGGGTGACGCTGATAGAGAGACTGTGGTCTGAGGTGCTGCGGAGGGTGAATGCCTCGAGGATGGGGCTGATACAGCTCAAAATCAAGAATGAGCCGGCTGTTCGAGCGGGTGGACGATGTCTGCAAGCCATGTTGGAAGGCGCCCGCAAACCATGTTCATATGTTTTGGTCGTGCCCGAAGCTGGAAAGGTTCTGGAGGACGGTATTTATCTCAGGGGGGTCTTGCATGTGGCTGTGGAGCCCGGTCCCCTAGAAGTCATATTTGGGGTGGCAGGAAGGCCTGAGCTGCAGGCTGGAGAGGGGGCAGATGTTTTAGCCTTCACCTCACTGATCGCTCATAGGCGGGTGTTGTTGGGATGGAGGTCAGCTTCCCCACCCTGTGCCTCGGCGTGGCGAGGGGACCTGCTGGAGCTTTTGACCCTGGAGAAGGTGAAATTTGAGCTGAGGGGGGGCGAAGGAGGGATTCTACAATTGTGGGGTTTGTTCATCATGCACTTTTGGGAGTTGGTTACCATTGGCTGTTGACGGGGTGGGGATCGGGGGTGGGGCTTGTGGGGGTTCCTGGGTTTAGGTGGGATTATTTTTTATATTGTCAGGGTTGCTCTTTTTTTTTGTTTGTGCGATAAAAATAATGAAAATTTGTTGAATAAAAATATTTTTAAAATAAATGCCTGTCTGTTTCCCTTACAATTAATTTCCCTACCACTATAGCTCTGCCAGTCTTCCTCTTCCCCTCTTGTGCACAGACCCAGCCGATTGTGCCATGAAGTTGGCTGCCACTGCTTTCCCCTACACAGTCATCTCCCACAACTGTATCCAAAATGGTAGATGTAGAAAGGTGTTGGCCACAGGGGACTCCTGCAATCCCGGCCTCTTTTTGTATCATATGCCATGACAATTTTAAATACTTTCTAGCCAACTCACTAGCCCTAGTTAATCTCTCTCTAAAGTTTGACAGAGTCCAACAACATGGTCTCCAACCACTGACTCACTAATTTCTCCTTGGTCAATTTAAGTGGTCCTCTTACCTCATGTTCAAAAATCAATTCAAATAGGCTAAATTTAATTGATTCATTTGGTGCATCCCCAATTGTAAATAGCACAAATGGAATTATTTTATCCCAAACCTCCTGGATAATCCTGACAATAGGCCCTCAATATAGTCTTTAAAGTTTGATACCACCTTTCTAACGTTCCCTGCGATTCTGGATGATACGCAGTTGATTTAATTTGCTTTACTCCTAAACTATTCATAACTTCCTTGAATAACCTTGACATAAAATTGGATCCTTGATCTGATTGGAATTCCTTTGGTAATCTGTAATTGGTAAAACATTTAGTTATTTCCTCTACAACCCTCTTAGCTGTAATATTTTGTAATGGAATGGCCTCCAGAAATCTAGGTCAACAAATATTGGTTCCCACTTTTTGTTTTAGAAATGGGTCCCACGCAATCAATTAGGACCCTAGTTAAAGTTTCCTCAAATGTCCGAACAAGTAATAATGGTGCTGATTCGATTACTATTTGAGGTTTCCCACTTCCTGACATGCGTGGCATACACAGCAAAATTCAATCACATCCCCTTGAAATCCAGGTGAACAAAACACCCCAGGATATGCATCTTGCAACACCTCAGTTGTTTGACTTTCCACCAGCTTTTCAACCACAGACGGCATCACTCCCACCTGTGATCCAGCTATATAATTTCTCAGGATAAACTGTACCCCTGAATAAGGTAATTTCTATAAGCATGCTGGTAAACGGGGGAGCCACAATGTGTCTCCTGAGAGGGAGGGGGCGTATGGCAGGGTTGGGGAGGGGGGGTTAAGTCAGTGGCTGGTGCCTTGCGAATGAGGGAACGAGGGGGATTGGGTGGCAAGGGGGGGGGGGCTGCAGTGGGGGGTGGGGGCAGACTGTCCGATCGAAGGGGGACAAGGGGGGGGGAGCGTGGTGGGTTGGGGGCTGGGTAGCTTGGGGGGCGTGAGGGTAGAATGCTGGGCACACAGATTTCAGGGATGAATGGTCTGAATAGGGGGGAGGTAGCAGCGGCCATCATGGACAGACTGAGGACTAAGGCAAACCCAGGAATGTAGAGCCGTGCCCACAAGGCGATCATGGTCAACCTTAAAAAGGGGGGGAGGGAGTACAGTAACACCCCCCCCCCTCTCACGCAGACACGGACTGCTTCATTATCTGAGGAGTGCTGAACATTGTGCAGCCATCTGTGAACATCCTCAATTCTGACCATATGGTGGAAGGAAGGTCATTGATAAAGCAGCTGAAGACGGTTGGGCCTAGGACACTCCTGAGGAACTCCTGCAGTGATGTCCTGGAGCTGAGATGATTGACCTCCAACCACCACAACCATTTTCCTTTGTATCAGGTACGATTCCAAACAGCAGAGAGTTTGCTCCCTGATAGTGTTGATGAACATGTACGCCCTGAACTGGGACGTTGCAGAGTTCATTAAGAAAACACTGGCGATAATCACCAACCTCAACTCCCACCAACTGATCATGGGGTGACTTTAACTGTGTTCTGGACCCGAGGGTGGATAGGTCAAATCCCAAGTCAGGTGAATGGTTGGGAATGGTGAAGGAACTGACTGTCTTCATGGAACAGATAGGGGGAGTAAACCCCTGAAGATTCAGCCACCTGAGGGAGAAGGTGTTCGCCTTCTCGCACATGGGAAACTCAATGCTTCCAGGGATAGAGGGATGGTATATTCAGCAACAATGATCAAGCATCACATTATGTAGGTGTGAGGTTGGAGACAGACCGGGTCCAGCATGTCCCATGGAGGTTGGACATGGACCTCCTGGCCAACAAGGCGTTTTATGAAAACATGGCACTGGTTATCGATAATTGCATGAGTTGCAACCAAAAGGGGAGGTATCACCATCCGCATTCTGGGAGACACTGAAGGCTAAGGTCAGGGGGAAATAATAGCATTCAGGATGCATAGGGTTAGGGGGGGAGGGCAACGAGACAGGGGCTGATCAACTCCATACTGGAGGTGGATCAGCGATATCCCACAGCCCCGACTGTGGAGCTGCTAGCAGAGAGGAAAAGAAAACAATTCGAGCTGATCTGAACCGGGAAAGCAGTGAGCCAGTTCCACTGGGCGAGGGGGACATTTTATGAATATGGAGCAAGGCAAGCTGCCTGCTTACCCACCACCTGAGGAAGCACAGATCAGAGACAAGGGGGGACGATTGGTCGTGGCTCCAGAGTAGATCAATGATGCCGTTGGAACCTTATATTGGGGGCTGTACACATCTGAGCTCCGGAGGGGAACTCGAGGATGAAGCAATTTCTGGATGGGCTAGACTTCCCGGTGGAAAGGGGCAGGAAGTGGAAGCACCATTGGGTCTGGAGGAGGTCATAGAGTGCATCAGCTCCATGCAATCCAGGAAGGCACCGGGAGCAGATGGGTTCCTGTTGTACTGCTACAAAGGCTGTGTGGCGGTGCTGGCCCCGGTCTGCTGGGGCTGTTTAGGAGCATGAAGATGGTCGGCAGATTGGCAAACCTGAAGGAACTAACGGAAAAGTTTCAACTCCTGAAAGGGAGCAAGCTCAGATACCTCCAGATACAGGACCTGCTCCACAAGGAGGCTGCCTCGTACCCTCACCTGCCTCAGCCTTGCTAGACAGATTGATATCGCAGGATGAGTTGGAAAAAAGAAAAAGCTCAAACATATATGGGGGGGGGTGTTTGTTGACGCTGTCAAACTAAAAAACGATAAACTATTTGCATTACATGTACCCGTTTTATTGATGCTCATGAGATGTATTGTGTTTTACCATGTTTGGAATAAGAATATATATTTTTGGAAGGTAATTTCTCTAATATTCTTATCACCACTTTTCACCAGGCTCTCTAGCCTTACCTACATAGTGGCACACTACTCCTTTCTCCACTAATTCCACATATTATCATCTTTTCTGGCAATACTCCTTCTGAACTACATACATCTTTATCTCTCACCTTTTAAAGATTGATTTATGTCTGTATCCCTTAAGATTTTAACCTCCTTCGCTACTCCACCTTGTATGCACGAGTAATCCTTACCCTCACAAATAAAATCTTTAAAAAGATCTGATACCTTCTTATCCACCAACTTCTGAACTGGCTCGGCACCATTTTCACCACTTCAGTTGCAACCTGGGTTTATTTTGCCACTTTACTAAACCCCACTCGCTTATCTTGTTCTAATGAGTCTGTCTTCCCAGTACTTTTCTTCAGCTACCAACACTGTGACTTTGTGTGTCCAACTTTATTTCAATGAAAACATTTAAATTTTCTTTCCTCTTTCCACTACCACCAGTGTCATTTTTGACCTGAGGCAAACTCACCATACCATCTCCAGCTGGTCCTCCTTGCCCACCTGTGGATTTTTCATTTCCATAGTTTCTATCCTTCATGGATTGAAATTGATGCTGAAAATCAATCCTTGATTTATGGCCTAATTCTAAATCATCTGCCATCTCTGCTGCCAGTCTAGCAGTTTTACCCATTGCTCTTCCACATGAGTTCCTACTACAGCAGGAAGTGAATCTTAAAATTCCTCCAAAGAGTTCCATATGTTTTGTTTATTTTTAATGCTCTTATCCACCAAGCAAAATTATTTTGTTGATTCTATCAAATTCTATATATATCTGACCTGATTCTTTCCTTAAATTTCTAAACTTATGTCTCTAGGCTCCTGGCACTGGTTCAAATGTGCATAAGAAGACTTTTCTTACCACAGCATAATCCTCCTCTGATAGCGATGCAAACACTTCTAGTTGTATCTACTAACATTGTTTGAACCAACAATACCCACCTGGTTTAATGGCCACTACAATTGTTTAGCTACTTTCTCAAATTAGATGAAAAAGGCTTCCACATCTTTCTCCTCAAACCTTGGCAGTGCTTGAATGTATTTAAACATATCTCCGCTAAATTTTTGACTAGGTGGGATTAATCCTACCTCTAGACTTTGCTCAACTTCTGCTTTTACCACCACTATTTGAAGTTGATATTCTCTTTGTAGTTCCAGTTTCCAAAGTTCAAATTCTTTCTCTTTTTCCTTTGCTTCTGCAATTGCCCCCTCTCTCGCTTTTCTTTGCTTATGCCATTGCCACGCTCTCTCTTTCCTTTTCTTTTAATTCCAATTCAAGCTGTCTCATTTCTTTATCCTGCTGCAACTGTTTAATTTCTAATTGAATGTGAGCTAATTCTAATGATTCAGACTGTGCCTCTGACATCGTTTCTCAATATAATGCTGAGCTATCACTGTAATTATCTCTTCCTTTCTCACTCTGCAGGTAAAACCAACTGCAGCTTGGCCGGCAAATCCAACCGAGTGACTGGCTCCCACGGTTTGTGTGAGAGAGGTGAGTGCATGTCTGAGAGATGTGATTGTGTGTGTGAAAGAGAGAAGCAATTGTGTGTGTATGGGAGAGAGACACAATTGTGTTTGTGTGTGTCAGAGAGACACACGATTGTGCGTGTGTGACGATTGGAGGATTTTAGCAATATTGGCTTCTAAATATTGTGACAAGTTAAGAGTTAAAAGCCTGGGGGTATAGTGTGTTCAGATGCAATGGTCATGTTTTTTAAAATAATTTTGTTTTGCTTGTAGTAAATAGCAGGTGAAATTGATCAGGGGAATGTGGCTTGACTGGGGAGGTCCCTGGGGAGTTAATGTGCTTTTGCAGCCTCCAGAGAGAGTGGGCAGGATTTTCCGTTAGCTGACACCAGAATCGGGAAATGCGATTGGGCGGAGAATCACTTTTGACGCCTAAAACCGTGGTGGGCACCGGTTTCACGTCAAATCGCAATTCTCCATCGCCTCGACAGCGGCGTCAATGCACTCCACTCTGCACGTACAGTAAACACCGTTTGCATATCATTAGCGGGGGGGGGGGGAAACGGGGGGACACCTGCTGGGGTTGGGGGGACCAGAAGACGGATGAGGGGCCAAGATGATCCCCCATGGGATTGGGGTAGTGTCCAGGCATGGACCGCCATTGCCGTGGCCTGCATGGCAGCCATCTTGCTGCGCACCCCACTGACCACCCACCTTGGCCTCTGGTTCTGCAGAGTGACACCGACCGTATAGGTGCCCCCACCCCTGCACCCCAGCTTCACTCACTCATCCCATCACCCCCACACCCCCACCCTCCACTGTACCCCCCCCCCCAACTGGCTGCCACCCGCTGGCAGGGCATCACGTGACCCGCCCAAGGGTAATGCCCACAGTAATCCCTACAATGGGGTACGGGATGGAGGGCATGGAACATACCGCTGGAAGGGCAGCCCCAGTCGACTGTGCTCATGGCAGCAGGAACAGGTGGCAGGGTCAGAGGCATCTATGGTGCTGGGCACCGACAGGGCCATGGGTGCGAGGATGGGGAGGGAGAGGCATGTGGGGCAGAGTCCACAGTGCCAACAGGGGCCACCATGAAGCCTATTGGACTTGGTTGGGCACAGCTGTATGCACCATGCCAACATGTTGACCTTTCACCCCCTGAAGACAATGAATATTGGAATACAACCAGCAATAGTGGCCTTTCTCCTAGTCGCTGCAGCCCTGAGGTTATACAAATTGGAATTGCTCGAGGACGAGAAGGGTGCAGCACCGGAGCGTGCCTTAGAGGAACAGGAGACAGCTGCTGAGGATGGAGAGCCGGCCGCCCAACAGGCCGAGGAGGAGGAGGAAAAGGAGGCGCTTCATGAGGCCTCGTGTGTACCGGCAGCGCCGGTCATTCAAGGGCTTGCCTGACCGGGCATGTCATCGAAGACACTGGCTTAGTAGGGGCACAGTGCGACATATCTACTAGATGGTGGCACATCTGGCACCGCAGGTTTATGGGGGAGGACACTCGCTCCCGGTGGCCGTCAAGGCAATGGTTGCCCTGAACCTCTACGCCAGGGTCCGCTTCTAGGCGCCGAGTGGGGACATGTCTGGGATCTCTCAGACCTCGGTGCACAGTTGCATCTGTGCCATCACAGAGGCACCTAATGCCCGTCAGCACAATATATCCATTTCCATGTGGACCAAGCCCACCAGGATGTCCAAGCAGCGTGGTTCACCACCATTGCCGAGATGCCCCGGGTCCAGGGGTGATTGACGGGATGAATGTCGCCCTATGGGCACCTGCAGATGACAGGCCACTCTACACAAACTGAAAGGAGTTCCACTCGATGAACGTGCAGGCTGGTGCGTGACCATCAGATGCGCATTATGCACGTCTGAGCCCGGGCACTGGGCACAATGCCTTCACCATAGCACACTCAATGATTTCTGGCCTCTTCGAGGCGCACCCCCGATTGGGAGGTTGGCTCCTGGTGACAGGGGTTATCCATTGCAGTCGTGGCTGATGGCGCCTATAAGACCGACACGGAGAACCGCTACAGCAACGCCCCACAGCCACCAGGGGTGTGATTGAGCATTGGTTCAGTGTCCTAAAGATACGGTTCAGGTGCCTGGACCACTCTGGAGGGTCCTCCAGTATTACGCTGGGAGCGTCGCCGACATCGTGGTGCCCTGCTGCGTCCTCCACAACATCGCGCAGCAGAGGGGTGACATGCTGGAGGAGGAGGATTAACGCCAGGCCACCTCCAATGAGGTGGAGGGCGAGGATGGGCAGGAATGGGACTCGGGCAGGCACTGGAGGTCACACAACATCTGCGCCAGGGTCTCTCTGATTGTCTCCAGGTTCACCGACCGGGGGGACTGGCAAGGGACACGGACACAGTGTCTCACACCCCCCCCCCCACACCCCCCTCCGCCAGCAGCCCCCCCATGATATATACCCTCCGCACTGCAGTACGGGTCTGGTCCATGGGATGGAGGATGATGACAACCCGTGCTGCAATGAACTCTGGCGCTCCGCATCATTCGACAATGTCTGACTCCTGCCCACAGTAGCACCTTCCACCATCCGCCTGCGTGATCCCTACACGCAAGCTGGCCATTCCATCTTACCGTCCCATCGATTATTGATTCCCTGGGGTGGCAGAGGTGAGGATGGTGAGCCGGGGGGGTGGGGAATGGGGGTGATCACACCGGAACCGGAGTGATAATCGCTGGCTGAACTGCAGTTCCTGAACGAAGCCGACCCTCAACGTATGCCTATTTCCCCCCACCCCACACCATCTCTGCGGCCAGCCCAGACTTGCCCACCCCACGCACCCTTCTGATAGAACACAAGGCAAGTTGTCACATTGTGCATAGATGTTTAATGGAAAACATCCATACAGATTCATGCCCGGCTGCTGTTGGGGTGTCCCAGGTGGCGTGCTGCTGCCCTGCTCTGCCCGCTGCCCACCCAGATGTGCTAGGGACAGGAGGGAGGGAGTGCAAGGTGCTGCGGTGTTCTGGGACCTCCCCTGCTGGAGTCACCTCATGGGCCCCATCACCTCCTCCTCCCTTGGGGTGCCTGGTGGCCCTTGGGCTACTGCATGGGGGTTGTGAGCGGAGCCATCTCCTGAGGCTCCCCTGCCACTTGGCACTGCTATGTTCTTGAGTCCTGCTGCCATCTTGACCAGGGTCTGCATTCTCAGACCATGGAGCACAGGGAGTGGACCATCTCCGTCTGGGACTGCTCCATATCACGCTGTGACTGCCACCATCTTCTGGGTCTGTGCCATATCAGCCAATGGCTGCACCATCTCCCTCTGGGATTGGACCACCTCCCTTTGCATCTGTGCCACATTGGCCAGTGCCTGGGCAATGCAGCAGACGTTCCCAGTCATGGCCTGCTGTGACTGCGTCACGCTCAGGAGCATCGCTGCGATGTCCAAGTGGCTCTGGTATATGGCTGCCAGTGAGAGGGCAGCCCTGTCCTGGGCCTTTGCCAGCGCCAGCACAGAATGCCCCAGGCCTTGGACATGCTGATCCATGGCTGAAAACCTCACCACCAACACCGTACGGGTGGCATCTACGGTGTTAGCCTGGGTGGCATACATGGTCAGCACCACCTCCTGCTCCTGCACACAGTTGGACTCCTCCACCTACAGATACTGGATGCCTGTCGACAACCCCTCATGTAGTCTCTAACTCTGCGACTGCGTCTTCATGATCAATGGGACTATCTGTTCCAGATGCCCGAAACCCATCTGGACGGCAGCTAGTTCCTTGGGTTGGCCCCCCATCAGACCGTTCTCCCCCCCCTTCGGGAGTTCCTACCTCCACACGCTGTACCAGAACAGCTGTGTGGTGAGCACAAGACCGTGTCCCAGGAGCCTCTTCACTAAAGTGCCCAACTGAGGTGAGTGTCTCTGGGATGGTGGAGGGTGTTGGAGACGGCAAATCCATGTCATCCTCTAATTCGAGCTCCGGAGTTTCCTGGGTCTCGGGTACATGGGTACCCGCCGTGTCGGTATCCTCATTGCTGCTCGGCACCCGGGGCTCTGGCATTGGCTGGGGATGGGAGACACTAGAAGGAGCCGCTCATCAACAGCAGGTCCTGCAAGGCACAAGAAAGATGCATGACCACAGACCAGGGAAGGAGTGGGGGTGGTGGGGGTTTGTGGAGCTAGGTGAGAGGGTGGTGTGGATGTGGGGATGGTCTGAGGGTGGTGAGGGGTGAGCATAGTTTGGGGTGAGGGTGGTGTTGGGGGGGGGGGGCTTGACACACGTGTGACAGGGAACCGCAGCTCAGCAGGGTCCCACTTCCTCACCCAAGGCCGATCTCCAGTCCAGCAACTGCCCTTTCCTCGGGCCCACTGACCATGTCCAGGGCCCACTGCTCTGCCGCTGTGAGGGGCTGCGGGGCCAGCGGTCCCTGTCCAGTCTTCTCCCGCTCCCTGAGGTAATGGGCAGCCTTTTCCTGGAAGGGGGTGGGAAACAGAGAATGCACAGTGTTATACAGTCTGATGCATGCAGCCCAGGGGGTGGGGAGATGGTGGCAACTGGTATGGGTGCCGACATGTAGTGCAGGGTGGGGGCCTCTCTCTGGGTGGGAACGGCGGGGGGGGCATGCTTGTGTGTGTGAGAGAGAAAGAAGCGTGATAGTGTGTGAGAGGCACTATTGTGTGTGTAGGTGTGATTGAGTGTGAGGTATAATTATGCATTTGAGAGGTGCGATTGAGTGTGTGAAAGGCGCGATTGAGTGTGTGAGGTGCAATTATGCATGTGAGGTGCGATTGTGTGTATGAGCCACGATTGTGTGTATGAAAGAGGCATGATTGTGTGAGAGAGGCACGATTATGTGCATGTGGGACCCAATTGTGTGTGAGAGACAAGATTCTGTGCGTGAGAAAAGATTTTGTGCATGAGGGAAGATTTTGTGCGTGAGGCATGATTTTGTGCGTGAGACAAGATTTTGTGCATGAGAGAAGATTTTGTGCATGAGACACGATTTTGTGGGTGAGACACGATTTTGTGTGTGAGAGGCACAATTTTGTGTGTGAGAGGCACAATTTTGTGTGTGTGAGATGCAATTGTGTGAGAGATGCGATTGTGTGAGAGACGTGATTGTGTGTGTGAGAGACACGATTATGTGTGTGAGAGATGCGATTGTGTGAGAGATGCGATTGTGTGTGAGATGCTATTGTGTGAGAGATGTGATTGTGTGTGAGAGACGCGATTATGTGTGAGACGCGATTGTGTGTGAGACGCGATTGTGTGTGAGATGAGATTGTGTGTGTGAGACATGATTGTGTGAGACGTGATTGTGTGTGTGAGACGCGATTGTGTGTGAAGTGCAATTGCGTGTGATCTGACTGTGTGTTAGACACATAATTGTGTGTGCGAGACATTGTGTGTGTGAAACGTGATTGCATGTGTGAGAGACGCTACTGTCTGTGAGTAATGTGATTGTGTGTGAGACACGATTGTGTGTGAGAGACACATGATTTTGTGTGTGTGAGACACGATTTTGTGTGTGTGTGTGAGAAACGATTGCGTGTGACGTGACTGTGTTTGTGTGTGCGAGATGTAATTGTGTGTGTGCGAGATGTAATTGTGTGTGTGAGAGACTTGATTGGCTGTGAGAGATGTGATTGGGTGTAAGAGATGCGATAGTGTGTGCGAGAGACGCGATTGTGTGTGAGAGACGTGATAGTGTGCGCGTCAGACGAGATTTGGGTGTGAGACAATTCTGTGCTTGAGAAATGCGATTGTGTGTGTGAGGGATGAGATTGTGTGTGAGAAAGATGCGATTGTGTGTGAGAGACGTGACTGTGTGTGATACAACTGTGAGAGAGACAGATTTGTGTGTGTGAAAGATGCGATAGTGTGTGAGAGGCATGATTTTATGCGAGAGATGCGATTGTGTATGTGTGTGATGTGATTGTGTGCGTATGCCACACGATTGTGTGTGTGAGGTGCGATTGTGTGTGAGACATGATTGTGTGTGTGGGACACGATTGGGTGTGTGTGGGTGTGACACAATTGGGTGTGACGTGACTGTGTGTGAGACATAATTGTGTGTTTGAAAGAAGAGATTGTGTGAGAAACAATTGTGTGTGTGTGAGACGCGATTGTGTGTGTGAGACGCGATTGTGTGTGTGAGACGCGATTGTGTGTGTGAGACGCGATTGTGTGTGTGAGACGCGATTGTGTGTGTGAGACGCGATTGTGTGTGTGAGACGCGATTGTGTGTGTGAGACGCGATTGTGTGTGTGAGACGCGATTGTGTGTGTGAGACGCGATTGTGTGTGTGAGACGCGATTGTGTGTGTGAGACGCGATTGTGTGTGTGAGACGCGATTGTGTGTGTGAGACGCGATTGTGTGTGTGAGACGCGATTGTGTGTGTGAGACGCGATTGTGTGTGTGTGACGCGATTGTGTGTGTGTGACGCGATTGTGTGTGTGTGACGCGATTGTGTGTGTGTGACGCGATTGTGTGTGTGTGACGCGATTGTGTGTGTGTGACGCGATTGTGTGTGTGTGACGCGATTGTGTGTGAGAGAGACATGATTGTGTGCGGCATTGTGTATGTGTGTGTGGCACTATTGTGTATGTGTGTGTGACTCAATTGTGTGTGCAGATCACACGATTGTGTGTGTGAGACATGATTGTGTATGTGAGACACAATTGTGTATGTGCGAGTGACGTGATTGTGTGCGTATAATCACACTATTGTGCATGTGAGATGCGATTGTGTGTGTGAGATGTGATTGTATATGTGTGTGTATGTGATGCAATTGTGTGTGATGCGATTGTGTGTGTTTGTACATTATCTGCCATGCCCGACACGTTAAAATAATCAGTTTATTTGCATGGGTTACTTTAAGGTGAATTGAGGATGTGCCGAGTCATCACTATCTTAGCGATTTACACCAACATAATTGGGAATTAGATCGAGGCATCTGGATTGAATAACAGGAGACTATTCAATCGTGAATGGTATCACAGGACAGCCTAATCCTGCCCCTGTCTGAGATTGACAAAAATGCACAATCGGAGTTACAATAGTGTCCAAGAGCCCTGACCTTTTTTCTCTTCCTGATGCAGTCACTGAGATCAGATGTAACCAAATACACTGTGAGGTTAGCTACCTCAGCTCAGACTAAGAATTAATTTTGGGACTTTTTGAACTATACGGATAGGGTTTATTTTGGTGATTTGATTTTCAGGGTAAGTACACATATTATTTCACACTCTTCATTTTTATTATCTTGTCCCCTAACCCACCCAAGAACCAGCTGACCATCTCCAAAAAAGGGGCAAACCAATAACCCCCTAATTCTTCAAATACCATCATTGGCATTGACCAGAATCTGCACTGCACCAGTCGCATCAATCCGAGCTTCAGAAACATCATAGAGGTTGGTCTACACCTCCTGACTCCTCAAAGTTTCTCAACATGGATAAATGATGGAATAATCGCCATTCACCTGGATGGGGCAGTAGGTAAGGGGCAGGGAAAAGTGCTGAATCCCAATTCAGGCAATATTCTACGGACAGGGGGAAAATATAAAAGCGGTGATGGTTATTTGTGTTAGCAACGGCAGCATAAAGGGTTGCTACTCATTCCAGCCACTGGGGGGTGCTCACAGTCCAGGTAATCATTTTCACCTCATACTTTGTTCCTTCCTTTCTGAAGTGATTCAATATTACTGGATGAAGTCAATGGACACCTGGAACTTTGTCTAATTGGGTGTTCTTTTGTGCAATTCCAGGTGGTCAGTGTTAACTGGTTGTCTGAACGTGGGAACATCGTAGCCAAGAGCCATCGTCCTATTTCAGGGCCTCCTGCAGTAATAGCCACTGGATAATAATCACAAGTAGGAACACAGCCTGGGAAGAAACCCAGCACTCCCATGAGATCTTGGCTGAGATAAACTAACAAAACGCAACCTAGGGTTGAAACTCAAATTTGATGATGTGCATGGGTTGGTATCACTCGGGGAATAAAGTGTCTGTATTTTGTCTGGCGCCTTGCCATACTTCAATCCTGTCTGCCCTGATCAGAAAATGATCCAAATCTCACTCCAACCTGTTTTTACGAACTCCAGTGCTGCAGACAACATAAGTTATCATACTGGGGTATACTTTTTTTAAAAATATTTTATTGAGGCATTTATATTATAAATTTTAACAAAATAAGCAACCACACACCAAGAAAAACAAAACCCAGCCAACATGGCTTACATAAACAACACCCCAACAACAATTCCCCACCAATTCCCCACGTGGGCAGCACGGTAGCATGGTGGTTAGCATAAATGCTTCACAGCTCCAGGGTCCCAGGTTCGATTCCCGGCTGGGTCACTGTCTGTGTGGAGTCTGCACGTCCTCCCCGTGTGTGCGTGGGTTTCCTCCGGGTGCTCCGGTTTCCTCCTACAGTCCAAAGATGTGCGGGTTAGGTGGATTGGCCATGCTAAATTGCCCGTAGTGTCCTAAAAAGTAAGGTTAAGGGGGGGGTTGTTGGGTTACGGGTATAGGGTGGATACGTGGGTTTGAGTCGGGTAATCATTGCTCGGCACAACATCGAGGGCCGAAGGGCCTGTTCTGTGCTGTACTGTTCTATGTTCTATGTTCTAACCTTCCCCCACCTTTCCCAAATCCCCCTGCCTGCCCTTTTTAACCACCCCCAACCACCCCCACTGACTGCTTAGTCCTTTCCTAAGAAGTCGATAAACGGCTGCCACTTCTGGGCAAACCCGAGCATCGAGCCCCTCGGGACGAACTTGATCTTCTCAAGCCTAAGAAACCCAGCCATGTCACTAACCCACACCCCCAACTTTGGGGGTTCTGAGTCCCTCCATGCTAACAAGATCTGTCTCCGGGCTACCAGGGAGGCAAAGGCCAAGACATCAGCCTATCTAGGCCCCTGGACTCCCGGGTCTTCTGACACACCAAAAATCGCCACCTCTGGACTCGGAACCGCCCTTACCCTCAGTACCTCCGATATGACATCAGCAAACCCCTGCCAGAATCCTCTAAGCCTCGGACATGCCCAAAACATATGGACATGATTCGCAGGCCCACCCGCACACTGCCCACACCTATCCTCCACCCCTTCAAAAAACCTGCTCATCCGGGCCACAGTCATATGTGCCCTGTGGACCACCTTAAACTGAATAAGGCTAAGCCTGGCGTGCGACAATGCATTGACTTGCCTCAGGTCATCCTCCCATAACCCAGCCTCCAATTCCCAATCCAGCTCTTCCTTCCACTTCCGCTTAACCTCCCCTATCGGGGCTCCCTCGCAGTCCATAAGCTCTTCATATATTTTCGATACCTTCCCCTCCCCTACTCCCGTTTTCGACGCTACCTTATACTGTAGCCCCTGGGTGCATGAAGGTCGTACCCGCCTCACACAAAGTCCCTCACCTGCAAATACCGGAATCTATTCCCACAAGGCAACTCAAACTCTTCCTCCAACTCTTCCAAGCTCGGAAAGCCACAGTCGATAAACAAATCCCTAAACTGCTCGATCGCCGCGTGCTGCCACATCGAAAACCCCCATCCAGCCCCCCCCCCCCCCCCCCCCCCCCCCCGGAGCAAACCGGTGGTTGCAACATATCGGTGCCCACACCGATGTCCCCTCCAGCCCCATATGCCGCCACCACTGTCCCCATACCCTCAGCGCCACCACCAGTACCGGGTTTGTGGAATACCTGGCCGGTGACAATGGCAGAGGCGCCGTTAACAGGGCTCCTAAACCCCTGTCCTTACATGAGGCCGTCTCCACCTGCTCCCATACCGACCCCCCCCCAAATACCCATTTCATGACCATCGCTATATTTGCTGCCTAGTTTTAATTTATAAAGTTCGGGAGAGCCAGTATCCCCCCTCCGGGACCAAAATCACGTACCTCCCCTGTTCTTCACTTTCCCGATCTCCCTCCCTGCCTCCTGCTTCCTCAATTGGTGCATCAGCATCCTGCTCACCTTCTCACCATATTCAGAAATCACCCTCCTCACCCTCCTCAGCTGCCCGACTGCTTTCCCATGGATAACAGTCTGACCTCCATCTGCAGCTTCTGTCGCTCAACAGCCCCGCCTCCAGAGCCTCTGAGTACCTCCTGTCCACCTGCAGGATCTCCTCCACTAGCCTATCCATCTCCACCCGCTCCGCCTTCGCCCTGTGTGCCCGTATTGAGATAAACTCCCCTCTCACCACTGCCTTCAATGCTTCCCACAACATGGCCGCCGAAACCTCCCCTGTGTCATTTAGCTCCACATACCCCTGAATGGCCTGATGTGTTGGGTATGCTGGGTCTGCGAGGACTGCCTTTACCATAGCAGTGAGAGAGACAGGCTACCAACACTTGTAGAAGTACAACTCTATTTTATTTAACTAAGAGCTGTTAAACTGTGGGTTGATACTATGCTGAGTTGACTGGAGACCTGAGGCTAACCTGACCAGACTATCCTGCTCGCACATGGTAGATGTTCGTGCTGCTGATCACAGGCTCTGGCTGTCTCAGAGGCTGGATCCCGAGAGAGCGGGAAAACTAGTGCCCTCTGGCTTTATAGTGGCCGTGTCCTGTCTGGTGATTGGCTGCTGTGTTCTGTGTGTTGATTGGTCATTCAGTGTGTCAGTCAGTGTCTGTCTATGCACCATCATATACCTGTGTGTATATTATGACATGGCCTACCTCACCCGTTCTCACAAACTTCCTAATCTGACAAAAGCCCCACATCGAGCCTTCATTGCGGGCGCTGGCCCCCTTCCTTATTCACCTGCAAGTCCACCCAATGCGGAGAATGATCCACTGAATCGTCCACGTCGAGCATCCCCGCCAACTGCGTCCTATCCAGGACAAAAAAGTCAATTCGAGAATACACCATGTGACATGCAAGAAGAACGAAAACTCCTTCGCCTTTGGCCTCCCAAACTCCCCCACCCCGCCCCCAAGCCACCCCCTCAGCTCCTTCGCTACCGCCAACACCTTCCTCGACCTTGAGCTCGACCGATCCAACTTTGGGTCTAAAACAGTATTAAAATCTCCCCCCATTATCAACCAATGCGAGTCTAGATCAGGGATCTTCCCAGCACCCGCCTCATAAGCTCCACGTCATCCCAGTTCGGAGCATAAATATTCACCAGCACCATTGGCACGCGCTCCAATTTCCCACTCACTATCACATATCTCCCCCCAGAGTCAGCCACTATACTCCCCACTTCAAACGGCACCCACTTATTAATCAAAATCGCCACCCCCCTCATTTTAGAATCTAATCCCGAATGAAGGACCTGCCCTACCCACCCTTTCCTCAGCCTCATCTGATCCACCACCTTCAGATTTGTCTCCTGTAACAGAGCTATGTCCGCCTTCAGACTCTTTAAATGTGTGAACACACGGGTCCTCTTGACTGGCCCATTCAACCGTCACACGTTCCATGTGATCAGCCTGGTCGGGGGGGCACCCCGCCCCCCACTGCTGTTCAACCACAGCCCCTCTTGGGCCAGCCTCCAGCCTGCGTCACGCACATCCTCAGGCCCGCCCTCAGGTGCCCACAATCACCGACCCTCCCCATACCACGTTCTAGAAACCCCTCCCGTCAGCAGTTCCCCCCCCCACCCCCCACCCCAAAATAACAACCCCAACCCCCATCAACACACTAACCACCTGCTCACCACCCACTGCGCTTCCGTTAACTGGCCCGCCCAACTAGCCTGGCCCTTGCCCATGGCGCCTAGCATCCCACTCACCACTGATTCCCCTCCCCCCTTGCTCAAGCATTATCCTGGGGCAAACTTTACAACACCCACCCAACACAAAGAAAAGAGCAACCCACCATTCCCCACCAAGAACAAATGCACTACAAAAATAATAAACCCAAAGGAACAGAAAGGAAACATCTCCAAAGTTCAGAGTCTCGTCTACCTGGCCCACCTCAGGATCTGCTCCTTGTCCAGGGACCAGTGCAGGCTCACCATCATCGCCCTCCGTGGCTCGTTCCCCTGCGTTTTCCTCATCAGCGCCCTGTGCGTCCGGTCTACTTTCAAAGGTTGTTCAGATGACCCCTCACCCAGCAGTTTCTCGAAAATCAGAGCCACATATGCGCCCTCTGGCCTCTGGCAGTCCCACGATCCTCAATTTTTGCCTGCAAGACCGATTCTCCAGGTCCTCCACCTTCTCCTGCAGCTGCCTCTGATGATCCTGCATCACCCCCATCTCCACTGCTCCTCGTGCTTCCCCACCGTCTCCTCCACCTTCTGATCGGCTGTCTCTGGGCCTCTAGCCTCGTCTCCAGGTAATCGATCCCCACTTTTATTGGGTCCACCACCCTAGCCAGGTCCTCCAAATTCTCCTTCCTTTGCTGGGTGAACTTCTCGTTAAGGAAGCCCACCAGCTGCTCCATCGACCATTGAGAGTTCAGGGCCAATCCCTGAACCTACTCCACCTTCACCTGTGTCGCAGGCACAACTCCAGCTATCTCCCACTGTTCCTTTCTTTTTAGACCACCTAGTCCACAAATCCATCCACCGGTGGGGCACTCTCTCCTACCACCCCTCCTGCACCTTTTAAAATCAATAAACCCACCCATTAGACGGGGTAAAGGTCTGAAAATTCCACCACGATCGGGAGCCACCAAATGTGCAACCATGGCCGCCACCGGAAGTCCCCACAGTGGGGTATACTGTACGCATTTCATCTGCACATCTTTTGACCAACAACTATGTTACCTGAGGCATCACTTTCCACTCAAAATATAGCGATAATTGAAAGCAGCAAGCTGTGGTCACCACTTGGATGCCATATGGTACTATTTTATCCTCCTTTACCTGCTATTTCCTCTCTTCAATTCTCTGTCCAACAGCAAAGACCCTCAACAGCTAGGCACAATTTCCATCTGCTTCTTGTGCTCCCAATTCTCACCTACTCCATTTGAGGATTAATGCAGTGTTGTACTCAAGGACCATGAGGCATCAGGTCATGCCCCCACCCACCACCTCCCACCTCAACAGTGTGCAGTTTACCTCCTTTATTATTGATGAGTTGTGCCTGATGATAGCGGCAAATTATTAACCTTTGTTGATGACTCACCACTACCTTCAGTTTCAATCAGGGGCCTTTTCTGGGGTTCACAGGGAAGGCTTGATCTAGTTCTGGATTACGACAGGTTGAAAAGAATCAAATAAAGAATGTTTTATTATTGAGTGCCCCTTCCACAAAGGCTTCTTTGATGTCAGCACTAGAGAAGGATTCGGGCGCCAAATTCAGTATGTCCTACGTGATTCTCCATTCATAATTTTAATGGATGAAGAACCATGCAAGGCACGCTGGCCTCTGCATCTTAATTCCCATTGAACTTCAGTGCTGATATGTAAAGTCTTGTCTGATGTTTTCTCTATACCAGAGCGCAGTGCGATGCTTCATTCATGGTGTGGATTTTATAGCCAGATTCGCCTCTCCTGGAGTGGTAACATAGGCAGGCATCCTCTTTACATCTGATCATACTCACTATCTAGATTCACATAGCAAGAGTAGGGAATTAGGGGAGTCCCCTTGAGCCAGCCGTGTGTGAGACCACATCTCAGGGGGAGAGGAGAGGACAAAAGTGGAGAGATGTTAACGAGCAATTTGCTGTTCCTTCCTCCTGCTTGTATGCAGATTCTCCGACCTTGCTCACAGTATTAATAATCCTGGATTAATGCATTCCTCCACCATCATTGTTCAGAGGTGCAAATTTATGGCAGTTTTAAGATTAAAATTCCAGAGCATTTGTGCTGACCACTCACCAGTTCAAGCTGTTATTCTTTGTACCCGAGTCTAATGTCAGACTTCAAGGTCACATCACAACTGTGCCTGTTCCCATTTGGTCACCACTCACTGAGTGATTAGGGCTACGAGGACTTTCTGATTCCCAGCATTCCACCACCCTCCCCCCTCCCTTCCACCCCGCCCCCCTCCCCCATCCGCAACTGCTTTTCCAAGGTTCCGCATCAACTGAGCGCATTTGTAAGGTTCCTCCCATGACCAAAGCGGAGATAAACTAACTCAATGAGGACCAGAGACTGACCCCACAGACCTGCTAATCTATGTGGCTCAGTAACACATCTAAACCGGTGTGTAAGAGTAGCAAAAATTGCAAACTGTGGACGTAAGTCAATGTTTCTATGGATTCGATCAAGCCTTGAGGTAATGTCGGGATGGGGTGGGGAGTGACTTCAGCTCCTGAAACAGCGGGGAAGTAAGACACAAAGGATGAGGGTGCAATCATCATGTCAGCGGGAATATATCCAATTTTAGACAAAATGGCTGGTACTCCCTTCCATAATTAGCACAAACTGACATTTTACACTCATTCATGAAATATGGGTGTGGTGAATAATTGGGCAGCAACTCGGCAATAACACATCACAACAATGAAAATAAATCAACCAGAGATTTTTGAAGTTGTCAGCCCTTGTGTGCTGTGAAATCTGAACCATACATTTCCCATAGATATAATACAGCTCCAACGTTTTTCCCCTCGTCCAGGACGCACCGACCTACTCAGAAGCTACTGAAGGGGAATTACGCTCAGCAGACCGACAAAATCTATGCCAGGCATCTCTTATCCATGTGGAACCAACTTCCCGGTCAGTCTGTGGAAGATTTCTGGCGTGCCCTGCTCGCACTAGTGAGAGACTGTGACTGCCAGGCCGTTTCAGCCACTGAACATTCGAACCTGCTGATGAGAGACACGTTCGTTGTGGGCATAGGATCTGACTACATCCGCCAGCGCCTCTTAGAAGGGGCCACGCTTGACCTCACGGCGACCAAAAAACTAGCACTCTCGCTTACGGTCGCCTCATGCAACGTACAGGCCTATGCCCCCGACTGCGCGGCCCCCCACCCCGTGCGTCATGGACTCCGCCAACGGCCACCTCATCATGGACCCCATCAGCGACCACCCCCAGCCATACCCACGCCTGCGCTGCGCGGCAGCCAACCAACCCCGGGGGACCCAAATGCTACTTCTGCGGACAGTCAAAACACCCCGACAGCGCTGCCTGGCGCGGAGCACGCTCTGCAAGGCCTGTGGCAAGAAGGGACATTTCGTTGCAGTGTGCCAGGCCGGCTCAATCGCCGCTATTGTCCCGGTATCCCCCACGTGAGGCCAGTGGGTGCCGCCACCTTCCCCTCCTTGGACCACGTGCGGCCCGTGGGAACCGCCATCTTGCTCTACTCACAACACGTGCGGCCTGTGGGTGCCGCCATCTTGCCAGTCTCAGAACCAATGGGCGCCACCATCTTGCTTGCCCCAGGACACGTGCGACCCAAGGGTGCCGCCATCTTGCCTGCCCCAGGACACGTGCGACCCAAGGGCGCCGCCATCTTGCCTGCCCCAGGACACATGCGGCCCGTGGGCGCCGCCATCTTACCTGCCTCAGGATCCCTGTGCGTCGGGCACCTCATCAGGCTGCTCATCGCCTGCAACTGCCGATGATCAGCCGCGTCTCGCCTCGGTCACGATTGACCAGTCTCGACCGCACAACTGCGCGACCGCTTCGACATAGGTGAAGGTCGACGGGCAGAAGATATCCTGCCTTCTGGACTCTGGGAGCACTGAGAGCTTCATCCACCCCGATACAGTAAGGTGCTGCTCTCTCGCTGTACACCCCGCTAACCAGTGAATCTCCCTGGCCTCCGGATCCCACTCCGTGGCGATCCGGGGGTACTGCTTCGCCACCCAGACTGTCCAAGGCGCAGAGTCCAGCGGCTTCCGTCTCTAAGTCCTCCCCAACCTTTGCGCTGCCTTGCTACTCGGCCTGGACTTCCAGTGCAACCTCCAGAGCCTAACCCTGAAATTTGGCGGGCCCTTACCATCCCTTACTGTTTGCGGCCTCGCGACCCTTAAGGTCGACCTGCCTTCCCTTTTTGCAAACCTAACCCCGGATTGCAAACCCATCGCCACCAGGAGCAGACGGTACAGCGCCCAGGACAGGACTTTCATCAGGTTTGATGTCCAGCGGCTGCTGCGGGAAGGTATTATCGAGGCCAGCAACAGCCCCTGGAGAGCCCAAGTGGTAGTGGTGAAAACCGGGGAGAAAAACAGGATGGTCGTTGACTACAGTCAGACCATCAATCGGTACACGCAGCTCGACGCGTAGCCCCTCCCACGCATATCTGATATGGTCAATTAGAAAAAAAAAAAAATTGCTTATTGTCACGAGTAGGCTTCAATGAAGTTACTGTGAAAAGCCCCTGATTGCACAATACCAGGTCTTCTCGACAGTGGACCTGAAATCTGCCTACCACCAGCTCCCCGTCCGTAAGGACCACCCATACGCTGCGTTCGAAGCAGACGGCTGCCTTTACCATTTCCTTAGGGTTCCCTTCAGCATCACCAACGGGGGTCTAGGTCTTCCAACGGGAGATGGACCGAATGGTTGACCGGTACGGAGTGCGGGCCACTTTCCCGTACCTGGACAACGTCACCATCTGCGGCCACGACCAGCAGGACCACGACGCTAACCTTTCCAAATTTCTCCACACCGCCACTCTCCTCAACCTCACTTACAACAAGGAGAAGTGCGTGTTCAGCACGAACCGATTAGCCATCCTCGGCTACGTGGTTCAGAACGGAGTTCAAGGGCCTGCGCGGAGTGTAAACTGCACTTCTACCGGTCAGACCGTGCATGCCTGGTAAAAGCCTCCCACCCCTTTGAAAGCCTCAACGTGGACTTCAAAGGACCCCTCCCCTCCACTGACCAAAACACGTACTTCCTCAGTGTGGTCAACGAATATTCCCGATTCCCCTTTGCCGTCCCATGCCCCGATATGACGTCTGCCACCATCATCAAAGCCCTCAACACCACCTTCGCTCTGTTCGGGTTCCCCACCTACGTCCACAGCGACCGGGGATCCTCATTTATGAGCGATGAGCTATGCCAGGACCTGCTCAACAGGGGCATTGCCTCGAGCAGGACGACCAGCTACAACCCCAGGGGCAACGGGCAGGTGGAACTGGAGAATGGGACGGTCTGGAGGGCCGTCCAGCTGGTCCTACGGTCCAGAAATCTCCAGGCTTCCTGCTGGCAGGAGATCCTCCCCGACGCACTTCACTCCATTCGGTCGCTCCTGTACATACACCCTGACTAACGAAACCCGCCATGAATGTCTCTTTGCCTTACCCAGGAAATCCACCTCCGGGGTTTTGCTCCCAACGTGGCTGGCAGCTCCAGGACCCGCTCTCCTGCGACTCCACAAGGTGGACCCGTTGGTTGCGAGGGTACAGCTACTCCACGCCAACCCGCAGTACGCTTACGTAGCGTACCCCGATGGCCGCCAAGACACAGTCTCCCTCAGGGACCTGGCACCAGCTGGTTCCCCACACAGCCCCCATCTGCCCCGCCGCCACCCTCCCTCCCCCCAGCGCACCCCACCGCAGCCCCCGCTCCAGGACAATCCATCCTACCTTGCTCCCACCTGGGATGAAGAGGATTTCAACACGCTCCTGGAGTCACCGAGACCAAGCCGATGCCGGAGACGCCACCAGCACTGCGCTGCTCTCAACGACAGATCAAGGCATCAGACCGCCGAAATTTGTAACATTCTCTGTGATTTTTAAAAGCAATTTGTATGTATATAGTTCTCCACCACCCCCGCTGGACTCATTTTTAACAGGGGGTGAATGTGGTTGTCTCTACTGATGTATTATACTGTATATAAGGGTTTTACGGTAACGCCCCTGTACTACAGGTACGGGGTAGATCCCTCCTGCTGGCTCCGCCCTGTAGGTGGAGTATAAATATATGTGCTCTCCATACAGCAGCCATTTCGTCAGCTGCTGTAGGAGGCCACACATCTCTGTCTAATAAAGCCTCGATTACATTCTATTCTCGTTGTAATTGATAGTGCATCAGGGACATTTCAATTCCTTTATTGTTGCAATTTTCAATTTTGGGACAGTTAAAATTGTGGAATAAATAGGATTGAGTTTTAGTGTTAATGGAGCTCTCTGTCAGAGCAATAATCACTCTACAGATCCTCCAAAACCAGGCGTGATGTATTTATTCTTTTGTTCCCAGTTTGTAACCTCACTCCTCTAACCTGCTAAGGATATGGCTGCACAGTTTCATCCGTTCTCACACCAAACAGCTGCTCTTCAGTTATGTGCCTGGGCAGTGAGTGTTGGCAAGATATCTGATCAAAATGGAGGACAGCACAGCCAAGCTTGTTCCTAATTCCAGCACTCATGTATTTTGCAGGGGATTCTGATGTTCTCTGTTTCTCTGTCAGGATGTCTTGAATACATAGTGTTCAACAAAGAACATCAACCGATGTTAATTAATAAAGCTGATTTATTTATATTACTTTAAATTGGATTACAAACATATTCCTAAGGTAAAGGTTGCTAAGATTAACTATACAATAACTCTAACCACAGAACTCTCAAATATACCCCTATTCTCTCTCACACCGGAACACCAACTCCCAATGAAGGGACGTTGCATGATATATGTATGTGACTGCTCTTGATCACCACCTGGTAGTAAGATGTATGTACATGTTAACTCTCTACCTCCCATACAATATACATATTGTTACATCCCCCTTCCTTTGAAGATGTTTGGAGACTGTACAAACATATACATGATGGGGAACAAGGTAGCATAGTGGTTAACACTATAGCTTCACAGCACCAGGGTCCCAGGTTCGATTCCCAGCTTGGGTCACTGTCTGTGCGGAGTCTGCACGTTCTCCCAGTGTCTGCATGGGTTTTCTCCGGGTGCTCCGGTTTCCTCCCACAGTCCAAAGATGTGCAGGGTTGGGTGGATTGGCTATGCTAAATTGCCCTTCGTGTTCACAAAAAGTTAGGTGGGGTTACGGGGATAGTGTGGGCATAGGGTGGTCTCAGGTAGGGTGCTCTTTCCAAGGCCGGTACAGACTCGATGGGCCGAATGGCCTCCTTCTGCACTGTAAATTCTATGATTCTATCTTGCACATGTAAATGAATATTGTTATGTGTTAACATTTTCTTACTTTTTTTACAGTTCATAAATTGAGTCTGTCTGGCTTCTTTTTAATGCAAGTGGACCTTCTCAATCGTGGTTGTCCAGTAGGAATCTGTACCCTGACATTATCATCTGGTTCCAACTTTGCTAGTTCCTGACTATCATCTTGTAGTAATGCTGTTGAGTTTACTTGTTCTGTGCCGTTTTCTTTACAGCATCATCATTATCAGGATCTGCTATTGGTAGATATGGTAACATTGTACGTGGCTGTTGATTCATCAGCAGTTGAGCTGGTGACAAACCTGTAGCGACTGGTGTAGCTCAGTAGCTGAGTAGAGCTCAGAATGGATCGCTTCCTGAATCCAACGATTTCTTTCGGAGTTTCTTTGCAATGTGAACACCTTTATCAGCTTTTCCGTTTGATTGCAGATGTAATGGGCTTGGCGTAATATGCTGAAATTCGTATCTTTGTGCAAATTCTGTCCAATCGTAGCAATCAAAACATGGACCGTTGTCTGTCATGACAGTAAATGGGATTCCATATCTTGCAAACACTACTTTGTAGCTTTTATGATATCTTTTGAACTAGAATTGGGCAATTAGATCACCTCGGGGTAGTTTGAGAAGTAATCTATGATTAATAAATAATCTTTACCATGGAAGCAAAATAGGTCGATGCCAACCTTTGACCAGGCATTAATGACGACATCAACAACCTTGTGGCAGAATGTGAGAGATGTCAAAGAATCCAATCACAGCAACAAAAGGAAACATTGATGATGCATTGATGCATTGATGCATCATCAATGTTTCCTTTTGTTGCTGTGTTTGGTTTATTTGGCATGTCTCACATTCTGCCACAAGGTTGTTGATGTTGTCATTAATGCCTGGCCAATATATTGATTGTTGAGCTCTTTGTTTGCACTTTTCAATTCCTAGATGTCCTTCGTGAAGCTTGGTGAGGATTATGTTCCTTAACGAAGTTGGAATTCTATCTGGTCTTGCCTAAGCAGGGATCTGTTGATGCTGCTCAGATCCGCTCGAATGTTCCTATAACTAGGACAACTACCCTTAGGCCAACCATCTCTTCTGTAACGCATCACACTCTGTAATGTGTCAACCGTGGCTGTTTCTTCTTTTATTAATTTCATTTTTTCATCCGAGACAGGTGGATTTTCCTCTATTAAATTTGCTTTGGCTTCGATTGCTTGGATGAAGTTGTTCATGTCAGTATCTTCCTCAATTGCACCCAACAGTGCATCCACTACCACAAGGTCTTTACCGGGTGGGTATACTAGCTCGAAGTCATAGCTTTGTAGTTTCATTATCATGCTTTTCATGATACCAGAGGACAATGATCTGTTTCTATTGTAAAAGTAGGGAACCCATATATATAATTGTGAAACTTCTCCATTCCTGTGAGGAGTCCTAACCATTTTTTTTTCTATTTGCACGTATCGGTGTTCAGTCGGAGACTTTGCACTTGATGCGTAGGCTGTGGGTTGCCATTGCCCATCAGATGTTTTCTGAAGTAGCACAGCTCCTATGCTATCCTTACTAGTATCCGTTGATATTTTTGTTTCACTCTGAGGATTAAATAATGATAGAACTGGTGCTGTTGTGGGAGCAGTCTTTAAGTCAGACCACTCCTTTTTGTTCCGTCCATGTGAATGGAAACTTCTTTCGTCTAAGCTTTCTCAAAGCTGTTCTCGAAGATAAATTTGTAATAAACTTTCCAAGAAAGTTCACCACCCCTAGCAGTCTAAGAACCACTTTTTTATCCTTAGGTGAAGACAACTTGTTGATTGCAGTAACCTTCTTGGTGTCTGGCTGCACACCTTGAGCTGAAATATGGTCACCGATAAACGTAAGTTTTGGTATATCAAATTGGCATTTGGTTCGTTTGAGTTTTAAACCAAACTATCCTATGTGTTGCATTTCTTGAAGAAGTCTTGCGTCATGTGTTGCTGACCGTATTATGATATCGTCAATGTAGACTCTGACACCTTCAATACCTTCTATCATTTGTTCCATCACTCAATGAAATATCTCTGAGGCTGATATGATACCAAAAGACATTTGATTAAAACAGCACCTTCCATATGGAGTATTGAAAGTACATAACTTTCTGCTGGCTTCATCCAGTTTCAGTTTCCAAAACCCTCTAGAGGCATCTAGTTTCGAAAAAATTCTAGCATGTGCCATTTCACTTGTGATTTCTCCACGTTTGGGAATAGGGTAAGTTTCCCTCTTTATATTGTTGTTGAGATCCTTTGGATCTATGCAGATTCATAAGTCGCCGTTAGGTTTTTTGACGCATACCATCGAACTAAACCAGTCAGTGGGATTCTATCACTTCTGTGATGATTCCCAGTTGCTGCATTCTGTTGAGTTCTTGTTTCAGACGTTCCCTTAAGGGAGCTGGTACACTCCACGGTGGGTAAACAACCAGCTCAACAATTCTCCTTAAACTGTATTTAGTACATGAATGGTAATGTACCCATGCCATTGAATAGATGTGGAAACTTATCAATTATGGCATCTATTTGATCTTTTGTATTGGCTTTTATTTTGTCCGCGCTGTGAATTCTCTTCACCAGCTACAGTAGCTCGCATGTTTGCACACCTAACAATGCTTCGGTCCCACATTCTCGAACTTTATAGGCATCTTAATGTCTTTTACTTGGACTGTAAGATAACATGTTCCCATCATTGTTATTACCTTGCCACAGGGCAGCATGGTGGAGCAGTGGTTAGCATGGCTGCCTCATGGCGCCGAGGTCCCAGGTTCGAACCCGGCTCTGGGTCACTGTCTGTGTGGAGTTGCACATTCTCCTTGTGTTTGCATGGGTTTTGCCCCCACAACCCAAAGATGTGCAGGTTAGGTTAGCATGATTGACCATGGTAAATTGCCCCTTAATTGAAAAAATTGGGTACTCTAAATTCATTTTTAAAAAAGTTATTGCATTGCCACTATCGTCTTGTAGCTGACAATCAGGGCAGCACGGTAGCACAAGTGGCTAGCACTGTGGCTTCACGGCGCCAGGATCCAAGGTTTGATTCCCTGCTGGGACACTGTCTGTACGGAGTCTGCGTATTCTCCCCATGTCTGAGTGGGATTCCTCCGGGTGCTCCGGTTTCCTTCCACAGTCCAAAGACGTGCAGGTTAGGTGGATTCACCATGATCAATTGTCCTTAGTGGCCAAAAAAAAAGGTTAGGAGGTATTATTGGGTTACGGGGATAGGGTGGAAGTGAGTGCTTAAGAGGGTTGGTGCAGACTTAATGGGCCGAATGGCCTCCTTCTGCACTGTACGTTCTATATTCTGTTCACGATACACAACAATTGATAATATTCATGTATCTAAGGCTATTTTTGCAATGTGGCTATATCCAGGTGATTGATTGAATTTGTACACGCACCGGTATCCAATTTGATCGAGATGTTCATTCCATTAATCTTTAGTGGAATTGTCCACTCATCTGGATTGTGAACAATCGAGATGAGATTGTTTTTAAATTGTCTGCTTTGGAAATCGCCAGTGGAGTTTCATTTATTTTCTTCACTACACTGACAAAGAAAGTGTCTTCTAAGTCGTATTCATCCTTGACAGTGATGTGCTTACTTCCTTTGTTTTGAGATTTGTTTAAATTTATTTCTTGGACAGCTCTATCTTTAGTTGCTGTACTCCTCTTCTTAAGGTGCTTGTATGCAGTTCCCGTATGACACTACGTGGGGAAATGATCGAGTCTGTGACACTTTGCACATACTTTCCCAAAGGCTGGGCATTTGTTTGCATGTTATGACCCTCGTGACGTCATGCGCAAAATGGCTGCCACCTGGAGCGTGCTGTTTTTTCAGGTGCACAACACCATCAACCACGTTCAATCTCGTGCCACTTTCGCGAACCAACATTTTGGAGTATTGATTCTTAGCAAGTTCACTCGCATGACACATGCTAATAGCATCATCTACCATTAATGTTTGTTGCCTGAGCAATCGTTCATGCAGCTTTTCATTTTTTACACCAAATACAATCTGATCACACAGAAGGGAGCCTGAAAATATTGCACTTTGAGCCTGAAATCGATGATAAAACAGTCAAGTGTTTCACCTGATTTCTGGACTGATTTCTGGAATATATATCGCTCAGATGTTTCATTGATTTGAAGCTCACAATGCCTGTCAAACGTTTCTACGTTTGCTAAGTTTCTACGTTAGATTGCTAAGATTAACCATACAGGAACTCTAACTACAGAACTCTCAAATATACAACTTTTCTCTCTCTCTCGCCTAAACACCTTCTCCCAATCAAGGGACGTTGCATGATATATATATATGTGACTGCTCTTGATCACCATCTGGTATGTACCAAGTATGTACGTGAAATTGTTAACTCTTTATCTCCCATACAATATACATATTGTTACAGGGATAACTGGACAATGATCAGGAACAGGAACCCTGGGGCTCATAAACCAATGTTAATTGCCATACCATCAGCCTGCCTGAGATTGGCTAACTCAACATCACTACTTTCCAATCTACATTCATTTACAACACATTGAACCCTCACCAGCAGCTGACTGAATCAATAAATCTGTCAGGATCCGTCTTCATTTGAAGTAAAACAAATTTGAACCCTGGTTTACAGAACATTATTGTTTCCTAGTAGTACGAGTTTTATATCAGCCTTTATACAAGTTTACAAGTGCAACAGGTGATTAAGAAGGCAAATGGAATTTTGTCCTTCATTGCTAGAGGGATGGAGTTTAAGACTAGGGAGGTTATGTTGCAATTGTATAAGGTGTTAGTGCGGCCACACCTGGAGTATTGTGTTCAGTTTTGGTCTCCTTACTTGAGAAAGGACGTACTGGCGCTGGAGGGTGTGCAGAGGAGATTCAGTAGGTTAATCCCAGACCTGAAGGGGTTGGATTATGAGGAGAGGTTGAGTAGACTGGGACTGTACTCGTTGGAATTTAGAAGGATGAGGGGGGATCTTATAGAAACATTTAAAATTATGAAGGGAATAGATAGGATAGATGCGGGCAGGTTGTTTCCACTGGCGGGTGACAGCAGAACTAGGGGGCATAGCCTCAAAATAAGGGGAAGTAGATTTAGGACTGAGTTTAGGAGGAACTTCTTCACCCAAAGGGTTGTGAATCTATGGAATTCCTTGCCCAGTGAAGCAGTTGAGGCTCCTTCATTACATGTTTTTAAGGTAAAGATAGATAGTTTTTTGAAGAATAAAGGGATTAAGGGTTATGGTGTTCGGGCCGGAAAGTGGAGCTGAGTCCACAAAAGATCAGCCATGATCTAATTGAATGGCGGAGCAGGCTCGAGGGGCCAGATGGCCTACTCCTGCTCCTAGTTCTTATGTTCTTATACAAGTCGCTTATACAAGTTGCAGAATATACTAAAAATATCTTACAGCGAGATACATATGGTCTGGATAACTCTTACAAAATAGATGTCAGTTGGAATTGTTCAGTGACATGCCACCTTTCCAGAATTTGGTACTTTCAATAAAATCTTAGTTCTGAGGATCAGAATGAGCCTTTACGGATAGTCCTGTATCTCCATCGTTGCATTGAGAGTAATCAGATCTCAATGAACTGCCAACAGACAGGCCACATCTGAAGCCAGTTAAATCAGCAGAGTTTCCCTGGAATCTGGAATTGGATCTCAAAACTTTACGGCAACATTTGTTTCTTGAGCGCTTCTTCAACTATCCTAAGATCCTTTCTGCTGATCGGTTTGAAGTCCAGTGGTCATGAGGAGTTGGGGGCATGTTTCATACCATTTCATGATGTTTTGGAACTGAGACTAGTTCCTCCGTTAATCCATCACGAGCAAAAATGGGCCGTGTCTCGTCCATTGTTCGCTGAGAATTAGTGTTTTTGACCCTTGTACTTTACTTTGGCTGGGAGTTTCCGACCCCGCTGTGATGGGACCCGCCGCAGTGGGATTGGATGATCCCAGCAGGACGGGGGGGGGGGGGGGGCTAGACAATCCCACCCCGATCAACGTTGAGTGACGTTTGATGAGTACCAAGAAATTGCCATTTTTCTTTCACAGAGGGCTACATGAACTCTTTGAAATGATCGAGTCCAGTCATGGCCATGACTGCAAAGGGGTTTTTGGTAGCTTTTTTCTACCAGTTTGGCAAATAGTACATTTGATCACCAATTATTCTAGGTCACTATCTGGACCAAACCAATAAATAAATTCTCCTGCTATCGCTTTCATAGTTAGAGCTCCTGTGCGTTCAGATTGGAGTTAGTTACCACAGTATCTGTGACCCCACTTGATACAGTCATGATCACATAATTACTCATTGCTGCAGTTGTGGATAAGTTTCAGTTTCTGGTCTGTACACTGGTCTAACTCTGCCCATCCATTCAATTCCATCTGCAGACACGTTTCAGCATTGAGTCTTCCTGAGTTTTAGCTGCAATTTTGTTTGCTGTGTTTGGAAAGCTAACTCGTGAGCCTATTATAAAGCCTGCACCTTCACAACCACGGGTGTTACTTAACCACCATGTAGAGCCTGGCGGGGATCTAGGCACGGCAGTTAAACAACGAGAAAAGCCAAAATTGGGATTCATGCCGTGCGCGAATCAGATGCAATCTAACCACCCAAATATGGTAGCATATCATTCACCTTCATTTGCATTGATCTCCATCTCATTAGCTAGATTGAAATTGAATGCAGCACCCTCCCGGTCATTAACCAGCTCCTCAGTGAGAAATCACGCGGGCCTCATTTAGTACTCCTTCTTAAAAACGTGAAGCTGGCAATGGCTGCTGAAGGGAACTCAGGAGGTGTTCCATTTTTCCGCATGCAGCACAAGGATAGCTGAGCTTCGGGGCGGGGGGCCGGGCCTCAGGGGGTTTGGGCTACCAAGGAGTTTTTTCCTTGTTTTTTATTTCCACCCAGATCGATTCAACATTTTGGCCCTTGGTGCCAATATAATTTCTTAATACAGCCTTGATGTCATCTTTAACCAATAAAGCAACTCCACCTCCTGTTCTATCATATCTATCTGTTCAGAATTCTGAATAGCCTTGGACATTCAACTCCCAGACCCTGTCCTCCTGCAACCATGTCTCAGTAATCCCCACTGAATTATACCCATTTGTCTCTATTTGTGCTGTCAGCTCATTGACCTTATTCTGAATACTGCATTTAGGTACAAGATTTTTAAATAGGTCCTACTGATTTAGCTTTCCCTTGCAGGATTTTCTTGTGCACTATGCTTTCCACACATTCTGACCTCCTTTATTAATCTCTGATAACACTCAGCCTCATCCCCAACTTTCACTCCCAGTCTCCTTACATTTTGAATTTTTATGTTTCCTTTCCCCTCCGTAGATGTTAAACCGACCCTACCTGTTCATCCCATTAACCTCTACCTTCTCCTCACATACTGACCTGCTGCCTTGTTTCCTATTAACCATTATACCTCTTGTAGCTTTACCGGTCACTTCACCAACTCCCACGCTGAATTTGCTAGTTTGAAGACCCTGTGGCCACCCTATTTATCCTTTCCGCTAGAACTCTGGTCCCAGATCAGTTCAGGTGAAGACCGTCCCAAGGGTACAGATTCCTTCTGTCCCAATATGGATGCCAGTGCCCCATGAAATGGAACCCCTCTTTCCATCACCACTCCATTAGCCACATGTTTGCTATCAGTTCCCATAATTATAGAATCTCCTACAAATGCCACTTCTCTTTTTGCTCCCCCGCTTGAATGGCCTCCTGTACCCTGGTGCAAATGTCAGCTAGTTCACTCTCCCGACAGTCCTTTTCCTCATTCACACAGGGAGAAAGTACCTCATACCTGTTGGACAAGGTCAAGGGCTGAGGATCCTCCATTTCTTAATTCAGGATCCCTCTACCAGCCTCATTTGCAGTCACATCCTGCCATCCCTGACTACTGTCCGCATTTAGATTGTCTGGAGACTTGGACAGAGAGATGACAGATGGAGTTTAATCCGGACAAATGTGAGGTAATGCATTTTGGAAGGTCTAATGCAGGTAGGGAATATACAGTGAATGGTAGAACCCTCCAGAGTATTGACAGTCAGAAAGATCTAGGTGTACAGGTCCACAGGTCACTGAAAGGGGCAACACAGGTGGAGAAGGTAGTCAAGAAGGCAGAGGGCATGCTTGCCTTCATTGGCTGGGGCATTGAGTATAAGAATTGGCAAGTCATATTGCAGCTGTATAGAACCTTAGTTAGGCCACACTTGGAGTATAGTGTTCAATTCTGGTCGCCACACTACCAGAAGGATGTGGAGGCTTTAGATATGGTGCAGAAGAGATTTACCAGGATGTTGCCTGGTATGGAGGGCATTAGCTATGAGGAGAGGGTTGAATAAACTTGGTTTGTCCTCATTGGAACGACGGAGGTTGAGGGGGTGACCTGATAGAGGTCTACAAAATTATGAGGGGCATAGACAGAGTGGATAGTCAGAAACTTTTTCCCCAGGGAAAAGGGGTCAATTACTGGAGGGTATAGGTTTAAGGTGAAAGAGGCAAGGTTTCGAGGAGATGTACGAGGCATGTTTTTTACACAGAGGGTAGTGGGTGCCTGGAACTCGCTGCAGGAGGAGGTGGTAGAAGCAGGGACGATAATGACGTTTAAGGGGCATCTTGACAAATACATGAATAGGATGGGAACAGAGGGATACGAAACCCAGAAGTGTAGAAGGTTTTAGTTTCGAAGGGCAGCATGGTCGGCACGGGCTTGGAGGGCTGAAGGGCCTGTTCCTGTGCTGTACTTTTCTTTGTTTGTTCCCTGGAGACTAGGCTGCGAATCCACTTGGTAAGTTACGTTATATACTCAGCGCCCCGATGCTCTGCACTCTGTGCTCTTTAGATCTCTCAGCTCCTCTCGCGCTCTTTAGATCTCCCGGATCCTCTCGCGCTCTTTAGATCTCCCGGATCCTCTCACGCTCTTTAGATCTCCCGGATCCTCTCACGCTCTTTAGATCTCTCAGCTCCTCTCACGCTCTTTAGATCTCCCGGATCCTCTCGCGCTCTTTAGATCTCCCGGATCCTCTCGCGCTCTTTAGATCTCCCGGATCCTCTCGCGCTCTTTATATCTCCCGGATCCTCTCGCGCTCTTTATATCTCCCGGATCCTCTCGCGCTCTTTATATCTCCCGGATCCTCTCGCGCTCTTTAGATCTCTCAGCTCCTCTCGCGCTCTTTTAAATCTCCCAGATCCTCTTGCGCTCTTTAGATCTCCCGGATCCTCTCGCACTCTTTAAATCTCCCGGCTCCTCTTGCGCTCTTTAGATCTCCCGGATCCTCTCGCGCTCTTTTGAATCTCCCGGCTCCTCTCGCGTTCTTTGAATCTCCCGGCTCCTCTCCCACTCTTTGAATCTCCCGGCTCCTCTCCCACTCTTTGAATCTCCCAGCTCCTCTCACGCACTTTGAATCTTTTGGCTTTTCTCCCGCTCTTTGAATTTCCCGGATCCTCTCGCACTCTTTGAATCTCCCGGATTCTCTTTCTCTCTTTGAATCTCCCGGCTCCTCTCGCGTTCTTTGAATCTCCCGGCTCCTCTCCCGCTCTTTGAATCTCCCAGCTCCTCTCACGCTCTTTGAATCTTTCGGCTTTCCTCCCGCTCTTTGAATCTTTCGGCTTTCCTCCCGCTCTTTGAATCTCCCGGCTCCTCTTGCGTCAGTGCAGAGGCTGGAGACCGATGCGGAGACCCGATATAACGAGGCCCATGCTGTTATTGAGCAGTGCATTGGACTGCCAAAATGCAGTTCCGAAGCCTGGACAGCTTTGGCCCAGAGGGTCTCCTGCTTTGGGGTGGTCAACTGTTTCCTCCCCAACGTGGCTCAGCAGGAGGAGGAAGAGGAGGGACATAGGGCCTTATCTGGGGAGGAGGAGGCGGACTAGAAAGGGATGGAGGATGAGCCGTGAGGTGCCGGAGGATGGAGGACAGGTGGCGGCAAAGGTCCAGCATGCCCAGAAGACCAGACAACCCTCATCCTAACCCAATTCTCACAGGACAAGGCTTTGTCTATCAACTCACCCACTCCCCTCCCAACCCCCCCTTGCCCCCATTCCCCTCCTTCCCACAGCCCCCATTTCTCTCATTCCTCCCATTCCCCCAATTCTACATTCCCCCATTCCTCTCCATTCCCCCCTCCCCCCATTTCCCTCATCACCTCATCCATCCCCCCCCCCCCCCCCCCCCCCAACCCCCCTTTCTCCCTGTCTACCCTGTCCACTTCCCAAGAGTCTGTGAAACATCATCCCAGGGTGAAGGGCCTGTGAGTCAATATACAAGGCAGGAGAGTGATAATAACTCACAGTGAGGTTAGCGCTGGTGCTCCTCAGTTTATGCCAATGTCTGACCCCTGTCTTTCAATTGGCATCGGGGTGTTTGCTCATTGTGCCTGGGAGCTGGGGGGAGGGGGAAAACAGCGGTTGGGAGTACAGGCTGGCCTGTTGTGAAGATTAACATGTCAGAGGCTTCACATGTACAGGTATAACATATTATTATAGTGGACATTTAACATTTTTATTCCCCCTAGCTACAGACAGTGATGCCCACCCCTCCCTGGGCTCACTCAGTGTTCCTCTCTCTTCTTGATCTTACATGGTCTAGTGCTACATTTAAGTGTGTCCCCAGGATGCACATCAGAGGTGGAGGCAGTCTGCTGCCTTTTGTGTCCTGTGGCCTTTGATGGCTTTGGTGGATGTCCTCTGGAAGGCCTGGAGACGGGAGAACATGGGATGGAGGGGCAGCAGGAGTGAGCTCCAGAGGTCTGTGAGTCATCTGGCTCTGCGAGTCCTGGAGGCTCCCCATATCTGCACCATGGTATTATCGTCTCCAGAGATAGTCCTCAGTGACTGGGCCATGCTCTGCAGTGCCGTGGCAATGTCCACCTGCATCTGGTACATGCCCTTCAGCATCTGGGACATGATAGCGAGGCCCTCAGCCATGGTCATCATGGACTGAGAAATGCCTTGGGCACCACCAGCCTTTTCACTGAGGTCGCCACCCTACTAGTGTTGACTTGGGTGCCACGCATTGTCGGCATCATCTCCAGTGCCTGTAGCCTTTGGGACTCCTTCAATTGGCTAAGCACTCACTGGAATTTCGATGAATCCCCTCCTGAATCTCATGGCTGTTTCCTATCAACTACATCAACTCTGGGAGAACCTTCTCCTGAGGCTCGGCATCTGACTGCGGCCCAGCTGTGTCCTGGGATCCAGCAGGCCTCTGATTTCTGTCTCCTTTGGGTGTTCCTGCCTTCATTTGATGTGCATCAACAACTATGTGGTGCTCCCCAGATTATGCCCCAGAAACCTATCCACTAATGTCGCCCATCGAGCTTTGTGTCTCTGCGCTGGTGGAAGGTAGGGATGACAGCTGTGATGCGTTGATGATGGTCTCCTCAGAGCTCTCCTTCAAAATGGCCTTTTGGGTGACTGGGGGCGAAGTGGAGTGACTCCGGATGGCTCATCAGATGGAAATCCTCTGAGACAATGGGCATGTGGTCAGTGAGGGGAGGGATCGTTTTGTCTGACATGAACAACTCACTTTTGACAGGTCATCTGGGTGAAGGGACAGTGGACCCTCCCCACTGTGGCGCAGGCCAACTTTGCTGTCAGTGACTGCTCTCTCCTCGGGCAACCCCGCTAGCTCCAGGGATCGTTCCTCAGAGGGGGTGAGGACTTGTATCGCTGATACTCCGCCCCCAGTCTTGGCCCTTTCCAGGTTATTATGAGTTATCTTCCCCTGCGGGGACAAAGAGCGAGCATTGTGAGCCACCCGCTTAATGGGTCAGGAGTCTTTAGCACGTGGCATGTGTGGGCACTGCAACTGGACATGAAGGGGTTGTGCTGGTATGTGCCAGTGGGTTCTGAGGGAACAAGCACGAAGGTCGGATGTGAGGACGATGGGAGGTGTCAGCTACTGGTTTGTGTGTGTGTGTATGTGGGGGGGGGGGGGGCAGGACATGTCAAGCTGCCGGCGCTGGCAGCCTTTGCTGCTGACGCTGACACTGCCCCCCAGGAGGGTCCCCTGCTGCTGGTCCTGCGAGTCCCTCAGGGGAACCACAAGACATAGGAGCAGAAATAGGTCACTCGGCCCATCGAATCTGCTTCGCCATTCAATCGTGGCTGATATTTTTCTCACCCCCATTCTCCTGCCTTCTCCCCATAATCCCCGATCCCCTTATTAATCAAGAACCTATCTATCTCTGTCTTAAAGACACTCAGTGATTGGCCTCCACAGCCTTTTGTGGCAAAGAGTTCAACAAATTCACCACCCTCTGGCTGAAGAAATTCCTCCTCATCTCATCCACTGCGCTGGCATGCTGTCTATGGTTAGGATTTCTTAATTGGAGTTCAGAAGAGTGAGAGGGGATCTCGTAAAAACTTACAAAATTCACACAGGATTGGATCTGTTTTAAAGGATCGTCCCTTTAGTCTGAGATGGTGTCCTCTGCTTCTAGTTTTTCCTACAAGTGGAAACATCCTCTCCACGTCCACTCTATCCAGGCCTCACAGTATCCTGTAAGTTTCAATAAGATTCCCCCTCATCCTTCTAAACTCCGAGTACAAATCCTAGATCAGGTGAAAATCATGAGTAGTTTTGGACCATTCCTAAAAGAGATCTAAGCCCTTCACAACTTTTGTGTTACATTAACTATAATCTCTATCTTTTGTTTGACTGGCTGTAGCCCTCTTTCATTCATTTCCAAGCCAAGGTATGCCTTCATAGAGAGAGGATTTGAGTATAGGAATAGGGATGTTTTACTGCAATTGTATAGGGCATTAGTGAAGCCACACCTTGAGTATTGTGCGCAGTTTTGGTGTCCTTTTCTGAGGAAAAATGTTTTTGCTATGAAGGGAGTGCAACAAAGGTTTACCAGGCTGATTCCTGGGATGGCGGGATTGTCATATGAGGAAAGACTAAATTGGTTATGATTTCGTTTTTTTTATTCATTAATTTAAAGTACCCAATTCATTTTTTCCAATTAAGGGACAATTTAGCGCGGCCAGTCCACCTACCCTGCACATCTTTGGGTTGTGGGGGCAAAACCCACGCAAACTCGGGGAGAATGTGCAAACCCCACACAGACAGTGTCCCAGAGCAGGGATCGAACCTGGGACCTCGGCACCGTGAGGCAGCAGTGCTAACCACTGCGCTGGCATGCTGTCTATGGTTAGGATTTCTTAATTGGAGTTCAGAAGAGTGAGAGGGGATCTCGTAAAAACTTACAAAATTCACACAGGATTGGACAGGGTAGATTCAGAAAGAATGTTCCCGATGGTGGGGGAGTCCAGAACTAGGGGTCATAGTTTGAGGGCAAGGGGTAAACCTTTTAGGACATAGGTGAGGAGAAATGTCTTTACTCGGAGAGTGGTGAATCTGTGGTATTCGCTACCCCAGAAAGTAGTTAAGGCCAAAAACGTTGTGTGATTTCAAGGAGGAATTGGATATACCTCGTGGGGCTAAAGGGATCAAGGGATATGGAGGTAAGCCGGGATCAGAGTATTGAATTTGATGATCAGCCATGATCATTATGAATGGTGGAGCAGGCTTGAAGGGCCGAATGGCCTCCTCTTACTTTTATTTTCTACGTTTCTAAGATTCTATCTCTGATTGCATGAGGCACACTTGCTCCTTTCTAGCTTCACATTATGAACATTGAGCGTTTTTGACATTTTATCCAACACTTGGAGATTCTCTTCCTCTGATGCCGCTGTGATCAACAAATATCCAGAGATCCTTGCAAAATCTTATCCAATATAGCTTGGAAGATGTTTGGAGAAGTCTTCACACCACAGAGCAGCTTCGTCCCCTGTGTTTTTATCGTGAGATCCTGCTGATTTTCTCAATCTACACTGAGCTGGGCACAAGCGTGATATTAATCTAATGTTGTGAATAGCTTGGATCCCGCCAGCTGTGCACACAAATTTTTGGAAGGTCAATAATGGATACAGCTCATTGTCCATTTCCTGGTACACCGTCATTTTGTCGTCTTCGAACAGTCTAATGGTTTTGCCTGACTTGGCTCTGCTACAATTGGGAATGCCCAGTCTTTGTGATCAGTCTTCGCGAGCACACAAACTCTCCCTTTAGCTCCTCTTTAACTGTGGTTTTGAAAGCATAAGGAACTGGCCCAGCGTGATACTGGTTTTGTATGAGGCCTAATTTGGATGTGTGCTTCCACACCCACCATCACACTTTAAATCTATCTTCCAAAATGTTGCTAAGACTATTCAATAGTTGATCAAACTTCTTGGTCGTCTCAACTTGGAACACATGTTTGCAGTCTAGCTTTAACTTTGTGATGAATAGAGGATTTTAGGAATATTGGCTTCTAAATATTGGGTGCAATTTAAGGATTAAAAGCCTGGGGCGTAGTGTGTTTGACTGCAGCAGTCATGTTTAAAGAAAAAAGAATCCTGGTTTGCAGGGTCTCGGAGCCTTTAGAAGCTAGAAGGTGAAATTGACCAGAGCAATGTGTTTTTCAGTCTAATGCACTATGGCTTGACTGGGAAAAGTCCCTGGGCGTTAATGTGCTTTCAGTGTGGAAAGTTATTTTGTTTTCCAGTTTGGGGAGATAATGTCATTGCCTTGTGGAGCTAAAAGATTAAGAGAGAGATTTTTGAGAAAGCTTTGGAGAAGAGTTGGACCCTGATCAGGCTTGTTTCGACCACAAGAAAAATCAGTTTTCTCTCACAGGAGGATAGTTCTAAGCAGGTTAATATTTAAAAACAGAGCAGACTTGTCTGAGGACAGGGAAGAAGCTGAAACATGCCAGGTGATCTAGATTTTTGAAGATATTCAGCCAGTGTCTGAAGGGGTTCTAACAGATGCCAAAAATATTTTCTATAAAGCAAGTAATGCTCTGTGCCATGCTGAATTTAAACTGAATTGAGAGCTCTATGTTCCTTTTATTGTTGTTTGATGGGGAATGGAGTAGTAATATTTAAGGGGTAATTCTAAGTTGTTCTTTCTTGTGAGGTTAAAGAGTTTAATATTGTATTCATAATACAGTTTTGTTTTAAAATACCAAATCTCTATTATGGGCAGCACGGTAGCACAGTGGTTAGCACAGTTGCTTCACAGCTCCAGGGTCCCAGGTTCGATTCCCGGCTTGGGTCATTGACTGTGTGGAGTCTGCACGTTCTCCCCATGTCTGCGTGGGTTTCCTCCGGGTGCTCCGGTTTCCTCCCACAGTCCAAAGATGTGCAGGTTAGGTGGATTGGCCATGCTAAATTGTCCATAGTGTCCAAAGCGTTAGTTGGGTTACTGGGTTGCGGGGATAGGATGGAGGCGTGGGCTTAAATAGAGTGCTCTTTCCAAGAGCCAGTGCACTCTCGATGGGCCGAATGGCCTCTTTCTGCACTGTAAATTCAATGATTCTATGATTTTATTTTTTCATGCAATCACTCCTGGAGCAAATCATTCTTTCTACACAAAATAAACTAGAATATTGGGGTTTCGTTCCAGTATCCTAGCCACTGTTGGAGTCTGGTCTGGGATTGTAATAAAATGCAAAACCAGACTTTTCCTATTGACACTGATTTGTTGACATATCTCACTACAATGAGAAACTTGAGGGGCTTGCCCTTACATTGGGCAGTGAGCCTGAATGTGGCGACTAGGGGCTTTTCACAGGAACTTCATTGAAGCCTACTTGTGACAATAAGTGATTATTGTTATTAGTAGTAGTACTGACACTCAGCAGGGTAGGTTTTCGACTAAACTTTGCTCTCGCTTAGAGGTACATCACCAAAATTGTTCTTGTACATGCCCCTACTCATAGTGGAGCAAACTGCCGCTGTATCAATGCGCATGTACCAACGCCTTTGTACAAAAGTATCTGCCACTTGAGCGATTGTTGGTGGCATGAATGCTGTACAGCCCTAGCTCCATTTTGCTTTGGCACTCCGGAAAAGGTTGCGAACCCCATGCTTGTGACACTCTTGTTTTCCATTCCATTTTCCAGGACTGCAGTGGTTCAAGAAGGCAGCTCGCCACCACCTCCTCGAGGGAAACTAGGCATGGGAAATAAATGCTGGCCGAGCTAGTGATGCCCACATCCCTAAATGAATTTTAAAACTCTACTGGAATGCATTCTCTTTCCTGCTTTGGCCTTCAGTTGGTAAATATGGTCTTTCTTATGGCAATTAAAGCATTTGGCATTTCTGTACTGACCTGCCTATGCTATATAGTTGCCATTGCAGTGATAACAAGTCAATAAACTGCTGTCACCAGCACTCTTTTGACCGGGTCCCCCACTTTAGGCTTGGCAGACATCTTCAGAGGCTGAACTAGTCACTTGTGTTGGATGAAATTCCCAAGCATTCCTTGATGCTATCTCCATGAATGGGGCAATCTTACACATTAACCTAAATGTAAGATTTTGTCTGTTCAGTAACTTTTATTGGATTCTTTCGCTCACACAAATTTGTGTAGTAGTGTACGATGTAAGAAAATGTCAATGTTACAATGTAGGTAGCAAATTCTTCAGTGTCGCTACGTACTCAACAACTGTTCCACTGCGTTTCTGATGACTGGTTCCAAATCTGTCGCTTTCCACCAGCTCCAGTGGCTTAGCTGGGATTGAAATAATGATGATTGTTTTGAATGGCACATCTTTTGTGTTGGTAAAGCAATAAGATTTCTTAGCATGTCGTCCACACGGCCCAATTTCCCATGCAAAATTGCTTTCTTGCTCTCAAGAATTGCCTTACTCTGCACCGTGACTTCTTTGCTTCCAGCTTCAAGTTCCAAATTATTATTAATTCTGAAAAATGCGTTCATTCTTTCCATGCACCAATTGCACAGTTCTCAAGTCTTCTCATAGCACAGTGGTTAACACTGTTGCTTCACAGCACCAGGGTGCCAGGTTTGATTCCCGGCCTGGGACACTGTCTGTGAGGAGTCTCCATATTCTCCCCGTGTCTGCATGGGTTTCCTCCAGCTGCTCCGGTTTGCTCCCACAAGTCCCAAAAGACGTGCTGTTAGGTCATTTAGACATTCTGAATTCTCCCTCTGTGTACCCGAACACCGGAATGTGGCGACTAGTGGGTTTTCACAGTAGCTTCATTGCAGTGTTAATGTAAGCCTACTTGTGACAATAAAGATTATTATTATTTTATGTTTTGACCTTTCTGAGATAGCCCGTGCAGCCATAACAATCTCATTTTCAAGTTTAACAGTGACACAGTAAACACTTCACTGCGGCCGTCCATAACACTGATAGAGTCTCATGCATACATATGCAAGACAGACAAGACCCAGACAAGCACTCATGACAAAACACCCAGACAAATCAGGAGAAACACAAAACTATCCCAATCATGGTTGAAGCTTTCCTGACTTTGTGTGGATTATCCTCCAGCTCCTGTTCTGCCGGTATCCATTGGTTCTTGGAAGCCAGGATCGCTCCTCTCTCTTTGGAAATACCTGCAACCTTTACTCTGTAACAGGGCCTAGTCTACTCTGAACCACCTTGTGAACGAGCCAGCACCCAATAGTGGAACAATAAGACTCTAGAGTCTATTATATAAAATGTGATAACAGGATACATAGGAAGTGTTGCACGTTTTACTTGAGTGTTACGCGTTTTATTGGAGTGTATTATCGCGCCTCCGTTTAAAGGCCGTGTGCTTAACACTACTACGGCTCTGTGTATGTAATTCTGCTCAGGAGTCGCCAGGTGCCGTATTTAGACACCTCACAAGTACATCAAGGTCAGGTTCAAAGTAATAAATCTGTACACCGATTAGTAAGTTCAAACGATTGATATTTATTATAACAAATATAATAAATACACATGCATACGCTAAAGAGACTAAGTTACTTCTAAACTAAACGACTAAAATACTTATCTAGACAGGAACAGGCAAGGTCAGGGAGCGAGGCCTTCGTCCCGTTCTTGGTCTGCAACTCTCAGGGTCTTAAAATCGTCAGGGTCTAGCAAAGTCTGGATCACGTAGCGATCGTTGTGGTGACACTTACAGTTCGATGGCTGGTGGCTCAACGGCTGGTGATGGAACTGGAGTCAGGATGCGATGTATCAGCAAAGCGATGAAAACAGCAGAGAGCCGGAGCCAAAACAACAGACCGGACCATGTGCGGGGTCTACTTTTATAGATCCCCCAAAGTCCGTGCTTCTTCGGGGCGGTTCTCTACCTGCCGTGTATCGATTGGGCCTTCTCCCAATCGATATTTTCCAAACCCCCCAATCTGAGGGTCGCTTCTCGATGGGTGGGGAGGTCTCTATGGTTCTTTGTGATGGATACTATGGTGCCGTTTCGTCTGGGCGTCTACTCAAAAGTATCCATTCATACCTAAATGTTTCTATTGTGTGGGCCTGGATCTGGATCACCTCATTACTATGTAAATCGCTGTTGCCATTTACACCTTTAGCTGAGATTCTGCACCTGGCCACAAACTGGTTTCTGTACGTGCAGAATGCTAATTATCCTTCTGCAAACTGCTTGTCCTTGCTAAGACTGTTTTCTCCCTGCAACCTTAGCAGTTCTCCATTTTGTAGCCCAGTGTCCATCTTAGGTGGCTACAGAAGTTGCAACGGGATTAGACAAAGTTAACATGGATTTATAGAATCATAGAATTTACACTGCAGAAGAAGGCCATTCGGCCCATCAGGTCTGCACTGGCCCTTGGAAAGAGCACCCTACTTAAGCCCACACCTCCACCCTATCCCTGTAACCCAGTAACCCCACCTAACCTTTTTGGACACTGAGGGCAATTTATCATGGCCAATCCACCTAACCTGCACATCTTTGGACTGTGAGAGGAAACTGAAGCACCCGGAGGAAACCCACGCACACGGGGAGAGCGGGCAGGCTCAGCACAGTGACCCAAGCTGGGAATCGAACCTGGGACCTTGGAGCTGTGAAGCTACTGTGCTGCGATTCATGACAGGTAAATTATGTTTGACAAACCTACTGGAGTTTTTGGAGGATGTAACTAGTAGAATAAATAAGTGTGAACCAGTGGATGTGGTGTATTTGGATTTTTAGAAAGCTTTTGATTAAGTCCCACATAAGAGGTTAGTGTGCAAAATTAAAATGCATAACTTGGGGGTCATATACTAGCTTGGTTTAAGAATTGGTTAGCAGACAGGAAACAGTAGGAAGAAATGGGTCTTTTTCAAAGTGACAGGCAGTGATTGGTGGGTCCTGCTGGGATCAGTGTTTGGGCGCCATCTATTCACAATATACATCAAGGATTTGTATAAGGGAACCAAATGTAATATTTCCACGTTTCTGACGACCTGAAACGTGGTGGGAATATGAGTGGTGAAGAGACTGTTAAGAGACTTCAAGTTGAGTGAGTGGGCAAATACATGATGGATGCAATGTAGTGTGGATGAATGTGAAGTTATCCACTTTGACAGAGAAACAGAATGGCAGAGTATTAATTAGGTGGTGATAGATTGGGAAATGTTGACATACAAAAGGACCTACATGTCCTAGAACACCAGTCACTGAAAGCAAGCATGGAGATACAGCAAGCAGTTAGTAAAGCAAATGGCATGTTGGCTTTCATTGCAAGAGGACTTGAGTATAGGAGCAAAAATGTCTTACTGCAGCTGTACAGGGCCTTGGTGAGACCACACCTGGAGTGTCATGGGCAGTTTTGGTCTCCTTGTGTCAGAAGGGATTTACTTGCCATAGAGGGAGTGCAGCAAACGTTCATTAGACTGATCCCTGGGATGGCAGGATTGTCGTATGATGAGAGATTGGATCGACTGGGCCTGTATTCATTGGAATTTAGAAGAATGAGAGGGAATCTAACTGAAACATCTTCTGGGGACACAGGTTTGAAACCTGCCATGGCAGATGGTGAAATTTGAATTCAATAAAAGTCTGGAATTAGAAGTCTAAAGATGAGCATGAAATCATTGTTGATTGTCGTCAAAACCCATCTGATTCACTGATATCCTTTTGGGGAAGGAGGTCTGTCATCCTTACCTGGTCTGGCCTACATGTGACTCCAGATCCACAGCAATGTGGTTGACTCTTAAATGCCCTCAGGGATGGACAATGAATGCTGGCCCAGCCAGCAACACCCACATCCCATAACGAATAAGGAAAAAAACATTTAGCACTGAGACAAGGGGAAACCTCTTCATTAAAAGGGTGATGAACCTGTGGATGGATCACCAGGAGCCGGCTGATTCTGTTCATTGTCGTTCAATTATAATACATGTGGACTTTCACGCCAGTCTCGTCACAAAACTTTATACACACTGAGTGGCACTTACAGAATAGACAGAGAGCAAAGATGGTCAGCTGCCGTGTTTTTATTACATCACCAGCTGCTTCCTGGGCATATGAATGAATTATACTCATAGATCTCTTGGGCTGGATTCTCTGCAGCCCCGCGCCAAAATCGCAGTTGAAGCAGGGGTGGAGAATCCAATTGGGCCTGACGCCTGTCCGGTGAGTCTCCCGGACTCGAGAATTGGCATGTTTGCAGAGTACGCGGTGTGGCTGGGGGCCCATTGACAGTGGCCAGCCCAGTGATCCTCCGCTCCCGACCAGCCGAATTCCCGATGGCGTGGATCTAACCACCTATCGCCGTTCGTGAGGCTCACGTGAGTCCACGACCACCCCGGTGGGGGGGGGGGGGGGGGTGGCTTGGACAGCGGGGGAGGGGGGGGGGCCTTATGGGCGACCGGGGAATAGATCGGACTGGTCGGATCTTCGGGCACGCGGCCGATCGGGAGGGCCTGCATTCTTCAGCTGCCTCCGCGGTCCGAGTCTGCCATGCCGCTCGGTGCGTCTGCTGGAGGCCGCCGCCTTGCGCATGCAAAACCAGAAGTGCGGGGGCTAAAGCTCTAAGTACCTGCTAGCCCCCTGCAGGTGAGTGAATTGGCTTATCATTTTTATCGGAGAATTCCAGAGTGAAATGCCAGCGTTTTTACGCCGATGTGGGGACATAGTCCCATTTTGGGAGAATCCAGCCCCTTATATCTGATTGTGTCACTTTACTTCCTGTAACAGAATACATTGTGAAAGTGGTAAGTTTTATGTTGGTTTTTTTGTGGTAAATGTTTACCTTTTACTTGCTACACACACACATAAAATCCCCTCATGGTGGGCTCCCCTGTGCACTAATTCCACTGATGTTTATTCAGATGTAGGATCCGGTCCTTGGCATCTTCACTGGATAAAAGCCAACTTGGTAATGTTGGTTTTTGGCCTTTTCAGGCACGGCTACCTCTGCTAACAAAGGAAGCAGTGTCTGCCTGTGATTGTGCTGCCTTAATAAGTTTGCTGAGAGCGAATTAAAGCAGATCGTGATATTGCTTTAGAAGTCACACTGCACATAGCTGAGAAGCTTTATTTACATCGTACAAAGGCGTCAATTATTTTTGTTCCTACATTTTTTTTTCTGCTAGCTACTCCAATCCTGAAATCCCCTTAACCCTAACAGGGGCACTGCATGTCTTTTCACCTTTTAAAATTAGTTTTGAGCTTAGCAAGGCTTGGGATATCCTTGCTATGGCACAGAACACTGCCATCCAGGTCAGTTAAAGCAAAGTGAAGCTCCATTAACCTCACCCTAATATGCCTTAACCACATCTTCAGAAGTGTCTCCCCCAATCTGGCATTTTGCACTTTCTACAGCTGTTTCTCAGAGTGAGAGTACTGGGTTGGGTCATGCTTTATTTTTCCCTGTGGGCCTTGTCAGGATATTGCAGAGATGCACAGCCGAGTGGGAATATTGCTGTGGAGCTATCCTCACTGTCCGAACTTGTTTTATTCTCGGGCAAATTTCACTTTTTTAGTCTGGGCTGGATTGAAATACAAGTGCCGGAAGTGACAAGCTAGCATCTAACCCATTGCACCACAAAATTCCTGCTCAGAGTTGTTTTTATGATGCACATTACCCTTTGTAAATTTCAAAATCCTTACCGTTAACATCTTGTGCATATTGAGTGTAAAATGTACTCTTTCCCCATCTTTCTCAATGGTTCTGTTAGCCAAAAACCTCCTATAAGTTGTTAAACATCCAATAAATTCTATAAAAACCAATAACAATTATGTAACATCTGCAGTTTGTGAGACTAAGTTACTCAGCAGACAGCATTGACTGTCAATATTCTCATTCAACTTTTTTTTAAATGATGAGAGTATTTAATGATTGGCTGTCTTGTGGTAGAAGGTATTGCATTGTTCTTTATCTCATTACTTTGACCAGTAAAGGTATTTTTTTGCATATACATCAGTGCATTTTGCAGAAGAATACAACAGAATTTTTAGCTATTGCATTGCTGAGTCTGTGGAACCCTTACCACAAACACACACCGAGGGACTGACAGATTGCATTGTGACCAGCAATGAGACTGAGGAGACACTTCTCAGGAGGAGCTGACATTTCAGTTGGATCGACTGCTGGAACTGACAAACACAAAAACAGTCTGAAAACTTTGTAAAAACCCCCAAAAAAAAAATCAGTTGATACGTTCAGGAATGTGATGGGAATTAATAGAAATCAAATGTGATGGATATTCAAAAGCAAAATACTGCAGATGCTGGAAGTCTTAAATAAAAATAGAGAGTACTGGCTAAACTCATGCTGCTCTCAAAACCTTAACTCTGCTTCTCTCCACACATGCGGCCAGATCTGCAATTGGGAATGCCTGGGAGGCATCATCTGGGGGAACATGAGTAGAAGTAGAATGGATACAGAAAACAGGCACCAAACCACAATTTCCCTGAAGATCCGTGTCTGTTACAAAACATCATTGACAGGCTGAATTATGTGGTGCAAATGCAACCATGCAAACAACCTAAAGGAACTAATGTATATGTGATACTTCTGATCTGAGTTTAAACCAAAGCCTTATGATTTAAGGGATACTTGGAATTTTTCACACCCCAACATAAAAACAAGAGATTCAGGGAGGGGGAGGCAGAGATGTTCTGCACCCTTTAATGCTGCAGCACAATGACCAGCAGTGATTTTGCATAAATCCAAAGCTGGACATCATCAGGAGTGTTCTTGTGGATCTTGGTGAAAATTGAGATTGAGTTTGGAATGAAGCTATTGTACATTTAAAAGGATTGATGTTTTAGCAAAGTATAAAACTAGACTTTGGATTTTCAACAGCAAACTTCGAAGGTTGCTGGGATGGTGTAAAACATAGCAACGTTCAAAGTTTACAAATATTCAGCAATCGAACACCAAGCCATATTATTAGTGGTCATCAGGAGATTGGAGATGCTAATCTGATGATGTATAATCAGGATGGCAGCAGGATCAGTTTCATGTATAAATTTCTACTATGAGAGAAAAATGCATTTTTTGATCCACGAATGTTTTCAATTCCAGACCACTCTCTCTAAATATGTTTATGACAAGAATAAGGAGACCAAATCCTCAACAGCATTTAACAGCATTTTTATTAACTGTATGTCTGAGATATTGTACCTTTTAAAAACATCAAACTTTTCTCTTATACTTCAGTAGATTCAATGAAACTTAAGTCAAAATAAATACAGTTCAAGGTAGTTGTTCTGATTAATCAAATAATCAATTGTCATTTGCCATTTTAGAACCTCTAATAATTTCAACCTTCTGATGATTTTTGACATAATTGATTTTTAAAAAACAGCTTAAACATTCTGCCTGCCCACAAACTCTGACCCAAAGGCTTAGGGCAAGGGCAGTATTTATTGTTGGTGAAAATGAGGCATTCAGGAAGTGAAAAAGGCATACAGAAGACTGCCCTGGTAAAACAGATCCCTTGGTAGCTGAATCTAACCTACTTCACTATAAAGAAATTATCTGGTCATTGTGTCAGTAGTGTTTGTGGGATCTTGCTGTGCAGAAATTGGCTGCCACGTTTTCTACATTATGACAATGACATAATTCTACTTCTAAAGTACTCAATTAACTATAAAGCACTTTGGGATGTCCTGAGGCTATGAGAGGTTCTTTAGAAATAAACATTCTTTCTTTAGTCTGAGCTGGCTGATGATGAATTCAAGTTCCCATTGACCGTGGTGTATAAGCCAACCTTTGAAGCCACCAATCATCCTTCCAAAAATGGGAGTTGACGCAGTTTATACGTGAACTGTGGGTTTGGGTGGTTGTTTATTTTGAACTGTGAATAAAACACTGGTAATTCATATTAAATTAGTGTGGCATCGTTTATGAAATTAATTAATTGTACAAAGATACCTTTAACCACAATCAAAGCATTTCAAAACCATCAAATTCACCGGGCAAGATTGTCTGGCCTCCTCATGGCATGTTTATTGGCGGCGGGAGGAAGTGGCGGGATCTTCTAGTCCTGCCACTGTTAATGGCGTTTCCCATTGAAGCCACCGCACTCTGTCGGGAACCTGCTTTAGGGGCATGGGGGTGGGGGGGTGGGGGGGGGGGGGGGGGGGCACTGTCCGCAACACTAAAAGATCCCATCAGAATAAACATCTGGAACATCTCGCCCATTGTCTCCGGCATCCTACGCAAAGAGTTAATCAAATTCATTCTCAGTCTCTTTGGCTACTGCATCATCGTAAGGATCCCATTCTGGATCTGATATGTTGCTTTTACTTTCAGTCATCTCTCCACAACAAATAAACTTCTCTCCATCCCCTTAATTGGATACTTTGGATTTTCTGACCGATCTGATGACCCCTCATTCTCTAATAGCATTCCACGATCTGATAAAACCACACAAAATATCAAGAGGGGGAACACACATATTTCCACTCTTGTGAAGGTTTTTTCCCATCAACTATCCACGAATTCCATTCATCGCGAAGATGATCCTTGAATTTTTTGAGGCACGCTTCCAAAGGTTGAATTACTGACATTAGACCCTATTGTATAACTGCAAAATTGGTATTATTTCTTCTCGGGCACCTTTTGATCTGAACATGATCCATGCTAATAAGTTGCATTCTTTAAGTAGGACACTGGGACACCAATTCCACACTTCAACATAATCGATCCATAACTTCACCCAATTCTCAGCCATTATAGGCTTTGATTTTTTTTCTGTAGGTCAGGCAGCCTAGTTCCACTGTGAATCATGTCTTCTCATGTCCTGTCATTTTTACTAGAACTGTTTTCGAACCTTTATACTCCGTAGTTTGGCTGCTGGGCCTATTAAATTTCAGGGGGCTTCATCCATTTGTCAATGTAACTTAATGGTACTGACGCTTTTGCCACTGTTTGATAATGAATGCTGGAAACTGGCAATTTTGGTATTGAGGTCTCTTAGTAGTCTCTGTAAGATCTTAGTCTTTCGTCGCAACACTAGACTGTTTTGTTCTGTAAAGTAGCTACATCAACTAGCTGTTGCACTGAAATCCTGACTGGACTCGGGGTTTGATTTGGCCCACTTAACTGCATATATATGCTTGCATTTCTAGTGATGATATAATCATTCTGATTATCTTCTTTTTCTTTTCAAAAAAAATAAACTTAAAAGTGCCCAGTTACTTTTTTTTTCCAATTAAGGGGCAATTTAGCATGGCCAATTCACCTACCCTGTACATCTTTGGGTTGTGGAAGTGAGACCCACACAGACATGGAGAGAATGTGTAAACTCCACAAAGACAGTGACCCGGGTCCGGGATCAAACCCGGGTCCTCAGCGCCATGAGGCAGCAGTACCAGCCACTGTGCCACCCACAATTGGCCCACTCTGATGATTTTCGACAATGCATTCCATTACATGCTTCTCAAGGTTAGGTCAGTGGTGGATCTCTGTTCTGATGGTGCATTTGGTTTTGGACATCTTCTTCAGGGTGGATTCCACCTTATTCCATTCTTACACCAGTTTTTCACTAACATTGAATTCCCTCATTGCAGCACATTAATTCGATGAGTTAGCAAATGTCACAAGTTTAAGCTTGAAAGCAGCTTCATATTTTCTTTTTCCTGGGGGACCCTTGTCTGATCATCATTCACCATGTCAGATGCTCTGCATTGTCTGGTCATTAACTCCTGCATATCTTCTTTGTAACATAGCCGTATCACCTGTTTGATTCCCTGCACCGACATATAGTATAAGTAAAACAAGCACATCTGGGGTGAAAAATTGAGCCCAGCCACTAATGCAAGATTAGCATTTCATAGCCGAAGGGGAATGGGTGGTGGTGGTGACTTGCCTTATATGCTGAGTATATGCCTATAGCATGATTGATGGTGTTGAAAAATGGGGATATCTTATGTGCCGGATTGACTTATACACCATGACATATGATAATAGCAGCTGTAACTGGATATAGGGTGTGATTTACCAGCAGGTCCTGCTGGAATTGGGACAGGATGCGGCTGGTAGATCCTGCAAGAGGCCTCTTCCACAATGGGCGGAACCTAGACTTGAAGAGTTCAGTGAGCTTAAAAAAGCTCACTTAAATCTGCCAACACTAGATCTAACTGCCACCCGATTCTATCCCTCGCCGAGGAGACCTGAGCTGGGAATCGTTTAGTGGGGACCAGGTGGAATGGCACTGGGGGAGGGGAGGAATCTCCCAGGAGATCAGAAGCCCCCAGGTGGTTGGTATCTGGGCAGGGTGACTCCCTCGGACTTCTAATGCCACCCAGGCGCTGTCGGCCTGTACCTGTCAGTGCCGCCTGGGTGCAAGCCTGCACTGCCAGGATGTCCAGGTGGCACTGCAAAAAATGGGATTGAGTACGGCATTGGCGGGGCATCCCCTGCTCAGGCCTGACAAAAGAAGAGTCCCATTTGAAAAATACTCCATCAGGTAACAGGCTCGTTCCAAGTGCTGGGAACAACCCCTCTAATCCCGCCCAGAAAGGACTCTTTTTTTTCTCTTGTTAGACCGCCCAACATTATTTAAATGGGGAGTACTAGTATCTACAACATATTCTGCTTAAACTTGTTCTAAAAGTGAAATGTATCTCAGAACCTGAGGTTTCTTTACTATTTGTTATTCTCCATAACAGAGAAGCCTGAATTTCATGAAAAGTTTCGATGAGATTTTTCAAAACTTCCCACCGTGGAATCCATACTCACCTACTTAAACAGCCTGTGTAATGTCTTCTAAAATGAAGCTAGGAGAAGGAAGTGGACATCAGAATGCGGAGGTGAGGTTTAGAGGGATTTAGGTGGGAAACAGGATAAAAGTAACCTTTGAAATGATTGTGTGCCAGCTGGTCGATACTTTACAATAAAATACAAGTAATCTTTGACTAGAAATATTCCATCATAATTTAGTATGATTTGACAACAATGTAACACTTACAAAACTCATAAATATGTTCCTCGGATCTGCACTCCAGTACATGTTTGATATGTGCACTAGCTCAGTTGGATGGACAGCTGGTTTGAGATGCTGAGCAAAGCCAACAGTGTGGGTTTAATTCACTGATGTTATTCATGAAGGCCTTGCCTTATCAACCTTGTCCCTTGCTTGAAGTGTGGTGACCCTCAGGTTAAATCACCACGAGTCAGTTCTCCCTCTCAAAGGGGAAAGCAGCCTATGGTCATCTGGGACTATGGCGATTATTTGAACATGAAGGCTGCATGTTGGGGAACAGTAGGTTAGAGGTTCCCAGACCATGCAGCAGGCCCCATTAGCATTACCTTCCATTATTAAATGTCTATGCATGATATTAGAACTCTTGGCTACAGAGACTTGATCTCAAACAATTCTATTAAATCTGGTAAGTGTCTCATGGTTTATAACTTTGGTTATATAAAGAGGGTTACATATTCACATCAGGACATCATCTATTTTACATGCAGAGATCTAATTGAAGATCTCATATGGTTCACTTGCAAGTGAATAACAAGAACTTGTAAGTGATTGAAATCAAATCAAAAGGTTCAGATGCATAATATATGGTGTTGTTGATGCCCTAAAGTGATTGCATGCTGAATCTGAACCAATAGAATGGGTTGCTGGTTGTAAACCTCTTTGCTTCAGTCTGACAATAACAGACTTTGATGTGATGCTTTTGATTGATGAGTGCCCAAATCACTAGAGGCTGTTTTTTCCCCTCTTTATTTTAAACCTAGAGATAGGGAATTATTTAATTTCTTGAAAAGTCTTTATGTTGCCACCTCCAAAATCTTTACTACAACTCTAATTTTTTAACCTCTCCTATCAGGTTTTCACCCAAGCTGCAACAGACACTAATCAAATTCACAAATTATATACGTGACTGTGACAATAGTGCATGATCCCTCCTCATCCTTCTTGACGTCTCCTCTAGCCTGGCCACATCATCCTCCATTGCTCCGCCTCCTTTGTCCAGCTGTTCTGGGTTTTTTTCCACTCTTGTCTATCCAGGCATCTACTGCAATGACTTTTTTCCCATCCCCACCTCTGATATCCCACAAGTATCTCTCCTAGATCCCTCTTATTATTCTACATGCTGCTCCTTGACAGTGGCATCTAAAGATATGACACATGTTCCAACTGTACTCTGACCACAAACGTTTATGTCATCAGCACCTCTCTCCATTACCTCTGTGTTGCCTGATGTCCAGGCTAGGTTGAACCAAAGTTTCCTCCATTTAAACTTTGAGGAGAAAAGAAAATCATTGACTTCAGCCACAAAGTCTATTCCTTAGGTACCAGTTCATCCCCCTCCTGCCCAGCATTTCAGACTGAAGCAGATGGTTTTCAAACTCTGCCTCGGAAGAGATATTTCGACCCTGGGCTAAGCTTTTAACATCATGTCCTACCCATCACAAAGACCACCTTCCTTTTCTTTACACATACGTCATCCATGCTTTTATCACTTTCCAGATCTAACATCTGTCCTTCAGGTGTTTGAGTTCATCCAAAACACAAGTGCCTGTCTGCTAACTTGCACCACCCCATTCACACTGACCAACATTGGCTCCCAGTCTACCAATATATTTTAAGTTAAAAATGTTCTCCTCATTTTCACATCACTTCATGCACTCAACCCTCACTATCTCTGTAACCTTCTCCAGTCCTACAACTCTCTAGAAATCAGCATTTCTAGGACTGTGGTACAACAGCTTCGCTGCATTATAAGACTCCACACGCAAGCTGTTGCCAGTGGCTGTACTCCGTGGCAATTGTCTTCCTCGCCTTGACGGACTACTAGAGAGAAATATCCTCCTGGAGCAGGCAGGATTTATGGATATGATGGGTAACAAATAGCTGGGGGGGGGGGGGGGGTCAGTAAAAAAGAGATGGGTTCATCACTCCGTAAGTATTTAGATGCTGTCCAAGCTCTTGGAGAAGGCTTTATTCATGATTCCTATTCCCCCACACCTAAAATTATGTTACCAGGTACCCTCTTCCCCCATATATGCCATTTAAGACTATGTTAGCCACTGAGTCACTAGTAAATAGATTAGATCATTGCCATAAAGATTTGGGGCCAAAATATCAAGAGATACCTACTCTACTGCCAGCAGATGCCTTCTCTATTGCCAGGATGCTTACTATGTACTAAATCGCATTTCGATAATTAGGAAGGTGGAACAGAGGTACCCTACCTGCAGGAAAATTGGAACAGAATCCAGGAGATGTCAATGTTTGAAGTAAGAAATCAGATGGAAGAAATTGGAGGAGGTAGAAGCCTGTAAGAGGCTGAAGAGGCATTTTACAAATTTGGTATGGGAGTCAAAGCTTGTATTAATCAATTATTTTCTGAGTTCTTTGGCACCAAAGATATACAGAGACCATGTTTACTTCAACTGGGTCCTAGCAAGTGCAATGTGTGGAATTGTCAGTGTAAGTGGTCATATTACAATTAGGCCAGAAGCCAAGCAGGCAATCTGCCAATTTTGCACCTTAGACCAAAGTCAGAAAACATTGACAAAATTTTAGCTAAATGATTAAGGGCTACAGATATCTCATTATGGGCGATTGCAATAAGCTCTACTCGTTTGAGATTGTTGCCAATGATATTTTGTGGAAGAATATAATTCCTGCACCCCACCAAAACATCACTCCTCTCTAGACTATTCTAAATTCAGAATCACATAATTATTACTGCAGGAGGTCATTCAGCCCATCATGTATACACCAGCTTTCCAAAAGAGTAATTCACTGAGTGCAATTCTCCCGCCTTCTCTCCATAACCCTGCATTCTTCCTATTCAAGTCAGTCCAATTCCCTTTACATGATTTGATGGAACCTGCCTCCTCCATACTTTTAGGCAGTGCATTCCAGACCTTAACCACTTCCTACTTGAAAAAGCTTTTCCTCACGTCGATTTTGCTCTTTTTGCAAATTATTTTAAATCTGTGCTTCACATTCTTTCACAAGTGGGAATAGTTTCTCCTTATCTCCTCTGTCCAGATCCCTCATTATTTTGACTACATCTATCAAATCTCCTTGACCTTCTCTTTGCTAAGGAAAGCAGTCCTAACTTCTCCAGTTTATCTTCGTTTCTGAAGTTCCTCATCCCTGGAACCATTCTCATGAATCTTTTCTGCACTCTAACGCTTTCACTACTTTCCAAAGGTGTGGCACCCAGAACTGACCACAGTACTCCAGCTGAGGCCAAACCGGTGTCCCATACACATTTAACATAACCTCCTTGCTCTTGCAATGCCATTGAATGTTGATGGGAGGTGGGATGCCTTAGAACTGTCTATAAAATGTTGCGTTATCTTTTTGGCAACAGACTGTTGTAGTTTGCACATTAGATATAAAGCCTTGGATACAGTATGCTTTAATAACTGCTCTCTCAACCTGCCCTGCACCTTCAATAACTTGTTCAGGTCCCCCCTGCTCCTGCACCCCTTTTAGAATTATACCTTTTAATTTTCTCTCCATGTTCTTTGGAACAAAATTAATCACTTTAAATTTCTCTGCATTGAACCTCATCTATCTGTCCATTCCACCAATTTGTACATGTCGTTTTGAATGGATGGTGTGTGTCACAGAAGGGAAGATTGAGTTGATAGTGTTTCCACAGGACTGCTGCCCTTTCCTTCTAAATGGTGGAAGCTGTAAGTTTGTGAGGCATTGTTATTTAAGAAAATTCAGCGAATTGCAGCAGCACATCCAGTAGGTAGTATATATTGCAGCCATGATACACCAGTAGTTGATGGAAGTAGCATTAATGTCAGTGAATGTGCTGTTTATCAGATAGTTGCATTGTTCTGGATGCTGTCAAGTTTCATGGTAGATGGTTTCAGTTGAACACATCCAGGCCAAGTGGAGAGTATTCCAGCACACTCCTGGCTCATGCCATGTAGGTGCTGATGAGGCTTTGGGGAGATAGGAGGTGAGACACATGCTGACCTATACCAGTCGCATGTATGGAATTGATCCAGTTAAGTTTCTAGTCAATGGTGACACTGAACCCAACCAGGATATTAATGGTAAGAGACATGGCAATGCCATTGAATATCAAGGGAAGGTGGGATGTCTTAGTACTGTAAAATGTTGCATTATCTTTTTGGCAGGAGACAGCTGTAGTTTGCACATTAGACACCCTACTTTCAGGTACATGTGACGCTGCTCCTGAAGCTGCAATAAGATGTGTAGAAGACTGTTTGTAGGGTTGTGTCTGCATCATCTCTTTAGTTTCTTGTCCAAGTGGCCATTCCTTCTCACAAGAATCTGGGCACCAAGTGTCAGCAGGCTTTTTAACCATGGGGATCACCATGTCAGGCCAGATCTGTCGTCACCCCAATATTGACATTTTCCTGGAGGCACTCGTTGGAGAGTAATAGGGGATGGGGCATTCTTTTGAAAAACAAAAGTGAATACCTGTTTTTCTCCATAATGACCAAGTTACTAATGCAATCGTATTCTTATAAATCAGCTTTGATCATATTGCTGCTGTTTCAATCCCACTCCTTGCCTTTCGAACATATTTCTTCCACTGCTTTAATATTCAGTGGATCATGTTCTGGGTTATTACTATAACAAAGATCCCCTTTTATGTGGACAGGTCATTAACCTGATCAGCGGGCACTGCCTAAATCTGTGGGGGTGGGGGAGTGGGGCAAGAGGTGCAGGTCTGTCAAAATTCCACTCTCATCAAATGTAAGTATTCCTCTGGATGTTGATCAGGTATTGTGAGGCTGGCTCTCTCCGCTGTACTTGCCATGGCAGAGTTCTATTCGGGAATTAATTAGAGAAAAAAAAACACAAAAGACATTCTACCACTTTTAATTAATGGCTCCTTTGTGTCCTAGCTTCTTTCTTCACCCTTCCTTGCCCTGTGGCACTGAGAGCAACTCTGGACTCATAGCGTAGAATCTAGCCCCTATGTTTATAAAGTACAGTGTATGGATACTTAAATTTTAAGGCAAATTATTGTCAAACTAAGTCACGGTAGGAACTGTACCCAGTGATAGCCATATATATTCTGTTGATGGAGTGAGTGAGTGAATGATGCTGCTGTTATGGTTAGTAAAAGAATACATTCCGTGTTAATAATATTCACCAATGGATGGGTGAGCTTAAAGGGAATCAACAATTATTTCAATATTGAGTTGTACCAGAAACAGGATTAGTCATTTTATTAAAAAATTACCCATACCATTGTCCTCCTGGTTACCATAAATGAGACATGACTGAAAGAGATCTTTGCCTGTTAGGATAACAAACCAGGTGTAGAGACACAGGACACACACAGAAGTAGGAAACCGAGTGATCATGGTTGCAGAAAGCAGGGAAGGAGTGGTGTTTAGTGAGAAAGGGGTCTATGGCGGCTTGAACATATATTTTGGTCATACTTCAAACCAGCACAGAACCAGATCATTGAAACTCGCCCCAAACTGCTATAGTACCATTCATTCCTCAGGTCATTTGTAAAAACTTTAATATTTTCTTTTGTAAATAGACTCAAGGGGCTTGATTTTATTTACTTTGGGCATCACCAAATGTATGGGCAGCGTTCTGTTTGTCCTATTTCTGACGATGATAGGTGTGTGTGTATAAGTAGGAGCAGCAGGAGAGAGGAGAAAGAGTTAAATATTGGACAAGAGGTAGCAACAGTTTAACCCCCTGCCCCCAGTTTGTGCCCTGCTCATGAGGCAGTGATTTGCACTGGGGTACTGGTTCTGTAGGCACAAGTGTCCTTTTGGTATCTCATTCAAGGTGTTATCGTTGACGACTCAATGAATGCAAGTTTTTTGACTCTAAGGGACATAAAACAGAGGCTATTCATGTGCTTCAGCTACATCCACACAAGTGCTTTGGGCAGCAAAGGGTTTCAGTCAAGAATCAATCATTGTCTCTGCCAACCCAAGGGTACTAAGACTAATTGTAGCATCCTAAATCAGCCAGGGTTTTAGCTTCTGATAACTATGCTACAATCTCTGCTGAAAAGTCTGTTAGTGCGGATGTTGGTGAGAACATGATCAGTTTGACATCTTGGCTGAGATCAGTGCAAACTGGACATATGAACCAGATCTGTCCAGTCTGTAAGGCTCTGCATCAGGGCAACTTGACATTGGAGTGGCTGCGTCCCATCTGTTCAGCTTCATCCTTAAGGTCATTTTAGATACGGTAATGCCACTGCAACCTGCTGCCCTTTGGAATGTCTGCGAACTAGAAGGAATGCTGGTTCCAGACCCCTGCCTGTGACCAGGGTGTCTGCATTATTTCAACAGCATCTCAAAAAGATGAATTTAAGTAAATAATCCCTACCATGGTTAAAAGGTGGTGAGCTGGTTGCTTTAAACACTGGCATTGTGCATTGCACTTTCACCTTGTCACTTACTCAAATAAATGGTAGTGGCTACAGTGAATCTTGTCAAATGTGCATTTAACTGAAGGTTAAATATTCCCACAGTCAGTGCAATAATTCCTTCTTGCACTACTTGACAAAATACACTTTAAATGTCACAGCACAAAAACCTTGCCATTTAGTGTCAATAACCACATTAACTTAAAATAAAATCAAGCCCATTGTCCTACATTTGTCTCATCTAATTAAAATAAAGTCTGCTCCATTGGCAGTGGATTCCTGCCAAGGCTTGAATGGGGGAGGGGCAGGGGTGGAGCAGCGAACAGTTCCATTCAAGGTGTTCTTCACCAGCCATCAATTGAGGATCAGATCATTCGTCAGGTCATGAGAAAGCCAGTGGCAGCTTCCTGTTAATACTGTGGAAACCAGTTGAGATATACACAGACTCCGAGAGAAACAGGAACTCCAACACGATACTGGAATTCAGACAGAGACAGGAAGAGAGAGAAGCGAGGACTGATGGAGTAACCTCATTTGTGGAGGTATGCATCTAACCACAGATCACCAGACTTCTTCAGGGACCTGGGAGGAAAAAAGTAATACATCAGACAAATCAGTGACAGATTTAAATAGGCTCAATTTACAAAATACTAGGGAAATGTAAATAGGATCATTTACATTCGACTGTCGACTTATGAATGGTTGGCAATACGAATCAATGTCCAATTTGTTTTGACGTTTCCCTCATTTAACATTAGATGCACAATAGAAGCCATATAAAATGGATACTTGCTTGCCCAAAATATTAGTTATAGTGTTTACCAGAGGATTGTGTATAATTTGACACATGGCAAACTTTAAAGAAATCAAGAAACTAAACATCAGTGCTAATAATGGAAAAATTGAGAATATATCATCTGGAACAAAGTAAATGGCCAGTTAGAAAAATATACAAGTTGATTAGAGGGAGTCAGACCATCTTTTTAATAAAAGAGGTTGCCATAATAAACTAGCTTAACAGAGTCATTGAGGTAGTAAATAGGAGAATCAATTTGTTCGGCGGACATTCATTTATTGGAGAGGATTCTCTCCTGTGTGGGTTGAAAGAGGGCAGCACGTCCGGGATATATAGACGGAGCTTGAGGTAGGAGCAGACTTCGGTGAAAGAGGTGAAGGCCAGGTGGGAGGAGGAGCTGGGACCCATATTGGAAGAAGAGGTGTAGAGAGAGTTCCTCCACAGGGTTGAATGTTACGTCATCCTGTGAGAGATTGAGCTTGATCCAGCTCCAGGTGGTGTTTCTCTCACCAGTCATTTTTTCCAGGGGTTGAAGATAGGTGCAAGTGGCGTTCAAGATGGCCTGTGAACCACATGCACATGTTCTGGTCCTGTCCCAAATTGGTGTATTTTTGGGTGTCATTCTTCGGCACCATATTGACAATCTTAAATAGTGACTTAGAACCCTGTCCGCTAGTAGCTATATTTGGGATGTTGGACCAGCTGGAACTAAGGACATGTGTGGGGGCAGATGCCCTGACACTCGCCTCATTAATTACTCAGAGATAAGTTCTGCTGAGCTGGAGACGGGCAATGCCATTTAGTGCCTCAGCGTGGCTGGGTGACTTGATGGAGGTTTTTCACCTCAAGAAGGTCAAGTTTATAGTGAGGGGATTGGTCGAAGGGTTTTACCATAGATGGCGGCCTTTCATATTGCATTTTAAGAAATTGGTTACTTGGTTACTGTTAGCTGCTGGTGGGGGGGGGGGGGGGGGGGGGCGCGGTGTTCGGGTTGTATTTCTATTTCTGAATTTTAAAAAATTCAATAGAAGAATCAATGGATACTGTATACATTGATTTTTGGACCCAATTAACTCCATCCAGCCTGCACCTTCTGTTACCAACTTGTTACAATTGTCTAGTAGTTTCATGGTTCATACGAATACTTTAGATATAACTTTTAGGTTTGAGATTAAATGTAGGATAGATTGAAAAGCCTGGTTTAAAAAACTGATAACAAAAACCCTTTTGTTTGCACTGAGTGCTGAATTTGGGTGCATTTGAGTGCTATAGTGAGAGTTTGGTGACTGAAGGAGTTAGGTGAGGAGGGAGTAAGGTGCTCCTTTCATTTCATTTCCTACATTTCCTCAAAGAGCGTGAAGGGAGCTGGGAATTTACAGAGAGTACAGCTGACGGGGAGCAGAGTCGGAGGGCGGAGTTCCAGTTGGTTCACAGTGCAGCTATATTCTGTAAGGCAAGAGGGGATGGAGGCTAGGGCAGTTGCATGCTCCTCCTGTATTATGTGGGTGGTGAGGGATACCACCGGTGTCCCCGCTGACTATACCTGCAGGAAGTGCACCCAACTCCAGCTCCGCAAGAGACCGTGTTAAGGAACTGGAGCTGGATGAACTTCAGAGCATCCGGGAGGCAGAGGGGGTAATAGAGAAGGGTTACAGGGAGATAGCTACACCCAAGGTACAGGACAAGAGTAGCTGGGTTACAGTCAGGGGAAAGAAAACGAATGGGCAGACAGTGCAGGGATCCCTCATGGCCATTCCCCTTCAAAACAAGTATACCGTTTTGGATGCTGTTGGGCGGGGTGACCTAGCGGGGGAAGGCCCTAGCGGCCAGGTCTCTGGCACTGAGTCTGACTCTGGGGCTCAGAAGGGAAGGGGGGAGAATAGGCGAGAATAGTGATAGGAGACTCAATGGTTAGGGGAATAGATAGGGGATTCCGTGGTCGCGAGCAAGACCCCCGGAAGGTATGTTGCCTCCCAGGTGCCAATGCCAGGGATGTCTTGGATCGTGTCTTCAGGATCCTTAAGGGGGAGGGTGAGCAGCCAGAAGTCGTGGTGCACATTGGTACCAACAACGTCGGTAGGAAAAGGGGTGTGGATGTAATAAACGAGTTTAGGGAGTTAGGCTGGAAGTTAAAAGCCAGGACAGACACAGTTGTCATCTCTGGTTTGTTGCTGGTGCCACGTGATAGCAAGGCTAGGAATAGGGAGAGAGTGCAGTTGAACAAGTTGCAGCAGGAATGGTGTAGGAGGGAGGGCTTCAGGTATTTGGATAATTGGAGCGCATTCTAGGGAAGGTGGGACCTGTACAAGCAGGACGGGTTGCATCCGAACCAGAGGGGCACCCATATCCTGGGAGGGAGGTTTTCTAGTACTCTTCGGGCGGGTTTAAACTAATTTGGCAGGGGAATGGGAACCGGACTTGTAGTCCGGCAACTACGGTAGCCGATATTCAGGATGCCAAAGCATGTCGTGACGCAGTGGGGAAGGTAACACTGACAAAGGAGGGTACTTACAGGCACAGAGATGAGTTGAAGTGTGTATACTTCAATGTAAGAAGCATCAGGAATAAGGTGGGTGAACTTAAGGCATGGATCGGTACTTGGTCTACGATGTGGTGGCCATCACGGAAACTTGGATAGAAGAGGGGCAGAAATGGTTGTTGGAGGTTCCTGGTTATAGATGTTTCAATAAAATTAGGGAGGGTGGTAAAAGAGGTGGGGGGTTGTATTATTAATTAGAGATAGTATAACAGCTGCAGAAAGGCAGTTCGAGGAGGATCTGCCTACTGAGGTAATATGGGTTGAAGTCAGAAATAGGAAAGGAGCAGTCACCTTGTTGGGAGTTTTCTATAGTCTCTCCAATAGCAGCAGAGATGTGGAGGAACAGATTGGGAAACAGATTTTGGAAAGGTGCAGAAGTCACAGGGTAGTAGTCATGGGTGACTTCAACTTCCCAAATATTGAGTGGAAACTCTTTAGATCAAATAGTTTGGATGGGTTGGTGTTTGTGCAGGAAGCTTTTCTAACACAGCATGTAGATTGTCCGACCAGAGGGGAGGCCATATTGGATTTGATACTTAGTAATGAATCAGGGCAAGTGATAGATTTGTTAGTGGGGGAGCATTTTGGAGATAGTGACCACAATTCTGTGACTTTCACTTTAGTAATGGAGAGCGATAGGTGCATGCAACAGGGCAAGGTTTACAATTGGGGGAAGGGTAAATACGATGCTGTCAGACAAGAACTGAAGTGCATAAGTTGGGAACATAGGCTGTCAGGGAATGACACAATTGAAATGTGGAACTTGTTCAAGGAACAGATACTACATGTCCTTGATATGTATGTCCCTGTCAGGCAGGGAAAAGATGGTCGAGTGAGGGAACCATGGTTGACAAGAGAGGTTGAATGTCTTGTTAAGAGGATGAAGGATACTTATGTAAGGCTGAGGAAACAAGGTTGAGACAGGGCGCTTGAGGGATACAAGATAGCGAGGAGGGAACTGAAGAAAGGGATTAGGAGAGCTGAGAGAGGGCATGAAAAATCTTTGGCGGGTAGGATCAAGGAAAACCCCAAGGCCTTTTACACATATGTGAGAAATATGAGAATGACTAGAGCGAGGGTAGGTCCGATCAAGGACAGTAGCGGGAGATTGTGTATTGAGTCTGAAGAGATACGAGGGGTCTTGAACGAATACTTTTCTTCAGTATTTACGAATGAGAGGGGCCATATTGTTGGAGAGGACAGTGTGAAACAGACTGGTAAGCTCAAGGAGATACTTGTTAGGAAGGAAGATGTGTTGGGCATTTTCAAAAACTTGAGGATAGACAAGTCCCCTGGGCCTGACGGGATATATCCAAGGATTCTATGGGAAGCAAGAGATGAAATTGCAGAGCCATTGGCAATGATCTTTTCGTCCTCACTGTCAACCGGGGTGGTACCAGGGGATTGGAGAGTGGTGAATGTCGTGCCCCTGTTCAAAAAAGAGAATAGTGATAACCCTGGGAATTACAGGCCAGTTAGTCTTACTTCGGTGGTAGGCAAAGTAATGGAAAAGGTACTGAGGGATAGGATTTCTGAGCATTTGGAAAGACACTGCTTGATTTGGGATAGTCAGCACGGATTTGTGAGGGGTAGGTCTTGCCTCACAAGTCTTATTGAATTCTTTGAGGAGGTTACCAAGCACGTGGATGAAGGTAAAGCAGTGAATGTGGTGTACATAGAATTTAGTAAGGCATTTGATAAGGTTCCCCATGGTAGGCTTATGCAGACTGTAAGGAGGCATGGGATAGTGGGAAATTTGGCCAGTTGGATAACGAACTGACTAACCGATAGAAGTCAGAGAGTGGTGGTGGATGGAAAATATTCAGCCTGGAGCCCAGTTACCAGTGGCGTACCACAGGAATCAGTTCTGGGTCCTCTGCTGTTTGTGATTTTCATTAATGATTTGGATGAGGGAGTTGAAGGGTGGGTCAGTACATTTGCAGACGATACGAAGATGGTGGAGTTGTGGATAGTGAGGAGGGCTGTTGTCGACTGCAAAGAGACATAGATAGGATGCAGAGCTGGGCTGAGAAGTGGCAGATGGAGTTTAACCCTGAAAAGTGTGAGGTTGTCCATTTTGGAAGGACAAATATGAATGCAGTATACAGGGTTAATGGTAGGGGTCTTGGCAATGTGGAGGAGCAGAGAGATCTTGGGGTCTATGTTCATAGATCTTTGAAAGTTGCCACTCAAGTGGATAGAGCTGTGAAGAAGGCCTATGGTGTGCTCGCGTTCATTAGTAGAGGGATTGGATTTAAGAGCCGTGAGGTGATGATGCAGCTGTACAAATCCTTGGTAAGGCCACATTTGGAGTACTGTGTGCAGTTCTGGTCGCTTCATTTTAGGAAGGATGTGGAAGCTTTGGAAAAGGTGCAAAGGAGATTTACCAGGATGTTGCCTGGATTAGAGAGTAGGTCTTACGAGGAAAGGTTGAGGGTGCTAGGCCTTTCCTCATTAGAACGGAGAAGGATGAGGGGCGACTTGATAGAGGTTTATAAGATGATCAGGGGAATAGATAGAGTAGACAGTCAGAGACTTTTTCCCCGGGTGGAACAAACCATTACAAGGGGACATAAATCTAAGGTGAATTGTGGAAGATATAGGGGGGATGTCAGAGGTAGGTTCTTTACTCAGAGAGTAGTGGGGTCATGGAATGAACTGCCTGTGGAAGTAGTTAAGTCGGAAACATTAGGGACCTTCAAGCGGCTATTGAATAGGTACATGGATTACGGTAGAATGATGGGGTGTACATTAATTTGTTCTTAATCTAGGACAAAAGTTCAGCACAACATCGTGGGCCGAAGGGCCTGTTCTGTGCTGTATTTTTCTATGTTCTAGTGTAAAGACAATTCAAATAAGTCTGGTTAAAAGGTGTCCTGTGTTTAACTTACAAGATCAGTAGTAGAGGAGTGAACACAATAAACTATGGGGGGTCTTCCTATAGCTTAATAGAGTCATAAGGTCTACTCTTACTTTAATATAAAAAAATTATTTTGTTTATGTAGTTCCCATATGAAAAGAAGTCGAAAGCTGTGTAAAACAAAAGAGTGGCTTAACAGGATGAGTGAATTTGGGAGAGGGGACAGTAAAACACCATCAGACATTACTCATGTAGGCTACAGAATCAAGTTGTGTTGAAGGTTAAAATAATTAGTTGGGCTTTCTGTTTGAATCATCCCAAAATATGTCATGTTGTCATGGAGATGGACAGTAGGGGGTTAGATGTTTCCTTTGTTTAGTTTTTTCGGTTTCTTTCTCATAGAAGGCAGTTGCAGTTTTGGTTTGGTATAATTCTGCAGCTTACTGAATCGGGAGAGCCAAGGGAGATGAATCTTAGTCGGGCAGAGAAAACACTAGCCGTACTGTTGGTCGCACGGAACGCGGATGGGGGCTTGGGCTGAGTTTGAAGGGGGAAAGAAGCAAGAAGATTTGCCTAGTTTGAAGCGAGAAGAAGAAACCTACAGCCATCCTCACAGAACCTATGGCAGAAAGTTGTCATCAGAGTTAAATTGGAGGGCTGGGAGCTGGAAGTTAGATATCTGCCATCAGCCATAACAAGGAGCTGAAGAGTCCACAGTTGAGGTCTTTAAAGAAACATTGGAGGTTTGCTTAGCCAAAGGCATCCCCAAACATCCTCGACCTTGAGGAAAGCTGGAATACTGAGGAGAATTGATATAAATTGCGGAGAGCGGTGGCATACCTTTCGGAGTGGTCCCAAAGAAATGAATAAACCTTCAAGATTTGGCAAGAAAAGAGAACTTTTGGGGGAAGTAGCAAATAGCATTGAGTTTATTGCATGAGTCTTTATAAACTAGTGTTAAGATAGTGTTAACCTTGTTTAATTTCTTCTTTATGCAATAAAGGTTGATTTTGTTTAAAAACATGAAAATCTTGTGACGTAGTTCTATCAGTTAATTACTGGGTGTTCAGATTTCTCTTTAAATGTTGACAGTCTCCAACAGGATCATTTCAATCAGCCTGAATGTCAAATCGATTCTTTTGCACTGGCTTCAGCTAATTCCCAGCTAGATCATCAACACAGATTATTTTGAAACAAACAAGTTGTAATTACAGTTTTTAATACATACAGGAAATAAAAGTCAAACATGTGGTTAAACATTTGTCCTCCTGAAAGCTTTGACTTTGTACGTCATTATTAAAACCATTTTAAGGAAGTTCGGCTCCGTTGTAAATTTCCCAAATAATTAAGGGTTAAAATGACAACCTGAGCGTGTGGAAACTGGACTCTTTACACCAAGCACAAGGTGATAAAAGGTATATTACTCACCCTATAATATCCTTGAAGCCCTGCAACAAAGGCTTCACCTGGTAGTTTAGGCCATGCTTGTCACACAGCGATTTCACTAAAGGAGCAATCTTGTAGTAATTGTGACGGGGCATTGTAGGGAAAAGACTGCAAAGATATGGATTAGAGAAAGGAAATTAAATGCTGGCACTTATAAAGAAGACTGGTGTTTGAATAATATTCCAACTGGAGCCAGTAACTTGGAACTCCAGCTTCAACGCAAACTCTATTATTAATCCAAGCATTTCCTTCAACGCCACTCCTGCAGCACCAACCAGATTGCTCCTTCCTTGGTTCTACTCAAGACGAGAATGCGATTTAATAGAAATTAAACAGTCTAGTTTTGGGCACAATTAGCGGGCTGTTTCCCAGCAGTGGCAGTGCCGAGAACGACCCAGCTATTAAACGGATCTCTGCTTCATTTTTGGGCCTCGGCAAGGAACGCCCCACTGAGGCCACACTTAGGCTCATTTCCTGCACTGATTAGCCCAGTTCCTCAGTGCAATAAGAGATCGGGGCGCCTTCGGGGCGCCCCCCCCCCAAAAGCCCCATCTTACCAATTAGGGAATCCTTGAGTCCATGCACCCCACCACATAAGGGCATGGCATCTGCAGGCCCAATCCCCAGCGCGAGCAAGATGCCACCTTGGTACTGTCAGCCTGGCAGTGCCACTTGCGCACCCGGGTGGCATTGGGAGTGTCAGGGTACCACCCTGCCCAAAGCTTGACCATCCGAGTCCCCGATCACCTGGGGGGACCCCCCCCACCCCCCAAAGTGCTGGTATGCCTGATCCATTTTTGTGGAAACCAGTGCTAAACAGCGCCCGCTCGGGGTCTCTGAGGCGAGGCCGTTATGTCCCGCACCTTGGGTAACTCTGGCGCAAACATAGTTGTGGGAGTTTAACCGCACACTTAAATATGCAAATCTGTATTCCGCCTATGGAGGGCGGGAACCAAATCACGATGCCTCGCCAGATCTCATTAGATCTCACGAGGCGTAACAAATGCCGTAAGTCTCGCAAGAGGCCTCTCATGAGATTTACCGGCCTCACCGCGTCCTGAGTCGGATGCGACGAGGCCAGTAGATCGCGCATGTGACCATTTTTGAACTCTGGCTGCAGAATCAGGGCATTGGCAGAATTAAAATCAACTTACTGTCCTGTTTCTGCACAGCTGTCATATTTACTGGGGCCTTCAACTGTGTGGCCCAGATATTTGACTGAATCAGGCAGGGTCTCATTTCTCCAAACAAATCAAGGTCAAATGCCATATATTATATCCTGATGTAATATCGAGGAAATTCTTAGCACATCTTGTACTGTGCCCACTCCATCCAGTTGTACCAATAAATCCCAAAATGTTAAGTGAAAAAGTACCTCTGTGGATCCAGGAATCGCAAAATTGCTCGTTCCACAGAATGTTAGGCCTTTGCTGCCCCGGATTCTCTACCCCTCCACTCCACCCTTCCTTTCTGTTGGCCTCGGGCCAGGAAGCTGCAGTGGGATGCCTCTATTTGACATGCAGATCACCCATGGCATGATAATGAAACCTGGCCTTCAGAATGGACCAGGCCTCCCACTGCACTGGCCAGCAGCCCGAGTGTTTAAGTTAAAATCGGCATCCTCCAGCCAGTGTATGTTACAGTTATCTTCAAGTTTTGTAACTCTCAGAACATTCAAATCAGTCTCAGTTGAAGAAATACTCATTTTTAAACACAAGACAAACATCATTACTTTGTTACAAAGAAAGCAAACAAACTCCCAAAATTGTTAAATGGACAAATCCTAAACTCTGGAAATCCAAAGCAGCCTCCAAATCAAGTTTGCAGACACTTCCCCTCATTAAAATGTTCCTCTGGGCAGCGCGGTGGCACAGTGGTTAGCGTTGCTGCCTCACAGCGCTGAGGACCCGGGTTCAAATCCCGGCCCTGGGTCACTGTCCGTGTGGAGTTTGCACGTTCTCGCCGTGCCTGCGTGGGTTTCACTCCCACAACCCAAAGATGTGCAGGTTAGGTGGATTGGCCATGCTGAATTGCCCCTTAATTGGAAAAAAATAATTGGATACGCTAAATTTATAAAGAAAAAAAAATGTTCCTCAAGCAGGAATATCTGATCCCTGAGCAACAAAGAATGCTCTTTTTTCATTCACTGGTTATGGGTGTTGCTGGCAAGACCAGCAATTGTTGACCATCCTTAGTTGTTCTTTAAAAAGTCGCGATGAGTTGCCGCCTTTTTGAACGACTGCAGTCCGCATGTTAATGAAGATTGTTACAAACATTTCTGTTACAAATTGAGAGGCATGTTCCTTCCCTGAGATCATGTGCACCCCATTATCTGTCATGTGAGCATGCAGGCACAAGAGACATGCTAGTGCACACATTCACATCATCAGTATGGGAAAAGGTGCCTGTTTACATGGCTGGCATACCCACCCGACTTGAATGATCATCAGTTCTCCCATCAGCTACACTACTTGGCATTGGTTCTATTCCTCTGGCATTCACACAATGCCACACCAAGGCCACCCAATGAGAACATGACCAGGTGAGAGCAAAGAGTCGGACTTCACTCACGGACTTTCTGATTTGTGGGGCATGGTGGGTTACATATACAGTACCAGTATCGGATTCTTGACACGAATTACGGAATATATGAATTAACAACCCTGTTCAAGAGGTGCTGTTTTGCTTATTAAGATAAAACATCTTTGGCAATTGAACAAATTCCGGAGCCAATGAGAAAGTCAATGAATCAGGTTTGGGTTCTAACCTTCGTCTTCAAGAGGTGAAAAGCCAATATCTTAATGGTATGTAGCATCCCCACGACCCCCTACCCTTTCCAAGAAACATGTCCCCTGCCTTACCACCTGTTTCCTGTTTACTTACTGGTGCTCGATCTGGAAGTTGAGATGGCCACTGAACCAGTCATTGAAGGAAGATTGTTCAATATTACATGTGGAGTCCAACTGGAGGATCAAAAACAGATCTATACGTCAATAGCCATCCTGAAAGACAATGATCTGAAAGCACTTGGTATGCAAGTGGACATTTAAACTGCTGAAAATGATCTATAGGCGCGACACTCCATTGGCTCCAGACAACAGCTACCTTGTTCATTCATTAGCAGGTAGTGGAACTGGCTGTTGGATTTATTATGAAGCGACAATCCCTCACTATATTTCTTTCATTGACAAGAGCGAGGCAAAATACATAACCTTGGTTTGCTGAGTTGTGCTAAATCAGCTAGTGGGCGGCATCTCAGTATTGTTGCTCTGTCGAGTACCGCTTGTGTTACAGGGGATATTGACAATCAAACAATAAATGGTGTTTGTTTTGGTAATGCATTCTATGCCATTACTCGCTTCTTACGCAGGTTGTTACACTCCAGGTACTGACCTTGTACCTGTACTGCATGACATGCGAGTGAAACACCGGTTTTATACTTCTAAGTCACACTCAGTCCACGGACAACAGCCGACCAGAGCGCTGGTTAGACTCCATCTGGAGTACTGCATTTAGTTGGGTGTTGCACCTCAGGTAGGATATACTGGCCTTGGAAGGAGTGCAACTCAGATTCACAAGAATGATGCTGGGGCTAAAAGGGTAAAATTATCAGAATAAGTTTCACAAACTAGAATGATATTCTCTAGAAGTTCAAGGAGTGATCTAATTGAAATGTTTAAGGTGATTGAAGCACTTAATAGGGTGGAGTTGGAGAAAATAATTCCACTGGTGGGTGAAATGGACTTTAAAATTAGTTGTTCAGGAATGAAGTCAGAAATACTCACACAAAGGGGAGTGGAAGTAAGAATTCTCTCACCCTACAGTCTGCTGAGCCTAGGCCAACCAAAAATGTCAAGAGGGAGACTGATAGATTATTGTTTGGTAAGGATATTAAGGGTTGGGCAGCACGGTGGCGCAGTGGGTTAGCCCTGCTGCCTCATGGCGCCGAGGTCCCAGGTTCAATCCCGGCTCTGGGTCACTGTCTGTGTGGAGTTTGCACATTTACCCCGTGTTTGCGTGGGTCGCGCCCCCACAACCCAAAGGTGTGCAGGCTAGGTAGATTAGCCACACTAAATTGCCCCTTAATTGGAAAAAATGAATTGGGTACTCTAAATTTATTTATAAAAAGGATATTAAGGGTTACCAAACCGGGTAGGGAGGATGGAGTTAAGATACAGATCAAACATTATCAAATTTAATAGGGGATCTGGTTGGTTCAAGAAACTGTATGGCATACTCGTGTCCCTGTTACATTAACTCGAGCTTGGATTTGTATCAGCCTGAAGTTATACTTCAGAGAATGTGAAGCGGAGACAGTGATAAACTATCTCCTGAATCAGCTGACACCTATAGCCTAATCTCTGTTTGAATAAGAGGAACAAAGCACATTGGGAAAGGAAGGATATTGGGAGCAAAGGAGGAGAGTACTTACAATCATCCCAAAAAGGACAGGAAAAGATTATCTGGTCCAGCAAGTCTGGCCCACCCTGACCTGGTATAACCCATACGCACCATCAACTCACTCTCTCTGTCAGGCAATTTCCTGGAAGAGGCAAAAAAAGTGAAAAAAAAACTCTAGGCCGATTTCAGAGAATAAACTAAGGGATATCATCTCCAAAGGCAATCAAGCAAGTTCCAGGGGGGTCATAGTTATCAATACTGTTAGCCTCACTTAATCCATCCAGGCCATATTGTTTAAGAAAGATGTCGGCATCCTTATGTCTGTAGTCTCTGCTCCTGTCCTACAACCCTCCAAGTTCTCAGCACTATTCTTCTGGCCTCTCTGATTTCCTTCACCCCACCATTGATGGCTTTACTTTCAGCTGCACTGAAAGCACTGCTGTCTCACAGCGCAGGGACCAGAGTTCAATTCCGGCCTTGGGTGACTGTCAGTGTGAAGTTTGCACTTTCCCCGTGTGTCTGCGTGGATTTCCTCTGGGTGCTCTGGTTCCCTCCCATAGTCCAAAGATATGGTGGATTGGCCATTAAATTGCCCCTTAGTGTACAATGTTTGCAAGTTAGGTGGGATTCTGGGGATGGGTGAGGGAGTTGGCCTAGTTAGGGTACTTTTTCAGAGGGATGGTGCAGACGTGATGGGCCAAAGGCCTCCTTCTGCACTGTAGAATTCTACTCTATGGTTTGTTCACCTGTCCTAATAACTAGTGTCATGTAAATCCCCGAACAGGCGCCAGAATGTGTTGACTAGGGGCTTTTCACAGTAACTTCATTTGAAGCCTACTTGTGACAATAAGCGATTTTCATTTCATTTTTTCATGTTTCAAATGCAAGTTGTTCTCTTCCACTCATAGGAACTTGTCCAGCTCCTATCTGAAAACTGAGGTCAGGCTAAGTAGAAAGAAAGCACGAATGCAATAGTCCAAGTGACCTGTTTCACTGATTCTAAATGACTGTACAAACATACATATATACAGATTAGGAGCAGGAGTAGGCCACTTGGCCCTTTGAGCCTCTCCGCCATGCAATTAGGTCATGGTTGATCTGATTGTAACCTGAACCTCACATTCCTGCCTACCCCTGATAACCTTTCACCCCCTTGTTAATCAAGAATCAATCCATCTTTGAATTAAAAATATTCAAAGACTTTGCTTCCACCATCTTTTGAGGAAGAGAGTGTTCCAAAGACTCACGACTCACTGAGAAAAATAATTTCTCTCCATCTCCGTCTTAAAAGTGCGATCCCTTATTTTTAAACAGTGGCCCCTACTTCTAGATTCTCCAACAAGAGAAAACATCCTCTCCACATCAATCCTGTCACAACCCTTCAGGGTCTTATATATATTAAATAAAGTCTCCTCTTACTCTTCTAAACCCCAGTGAATACAAGCCTAGCCTGTCCAACCTTTCCTCATAAGGGCAACTCGCCCAGTTCTGGTATGAATCCAGTAAACCTTCTCTGAACTGCTCCTAATGCACTTGCATCTTGTCTTAAATAAGCAGGTCGATACAGTACACTGCACTCCAGATGAGGTCTCATCAATGCCCTGAATAATTGAAACATAACCTCCCTGGACAGCACGGTAGCATTGTGGATAGCACAATCGCTTCACAGCTCCAGGGTCCCAGATTCAATTCCGGCTTGGGTCACTGTCTGTGCGGAGTCTGCACATCCTCCCCGTGTGTGCGTGGGTTTCCTCCGGGTGCTCCGGTTTCCTCCCACAGTTCAAAGATGTGCAGGTTGGGTGGATTGGCCATGTTAAATTGCCCTTAGTGTCCAAAAGTGTTGGGTGGGGTTACTGGGTTATGGGGATAGGGTGGGAGGTGTTGACCTTGGGTAGGGTGCTCTTTCCAAGAGCTGGTGCAGACTCGATGGGCTGAATGGCCTCCTTCTGCACTGTAAATTCTATGATAATTACTATGATAATTACTTTTGTAATCAATTCCCCTCTCAATAAACAATGTCATTCCATTGGCTTTCCTAATTACTTGCTGTGCCTGTATACCAATTTTTTCTGATTCATGCTTAGGACACCCTCTGCATCTCAGAGCTCTGCAATCTCTGACCATTTAGATAATATGTCTTTTTTATTCTTCCTGACAAAATAGTCAATTTCACATTTTCCCACTCCATTTGCCAGATTTTTCCAACTCATTTAACCTATCTATATCCCTATGTAGCCTCCAGTCACTTCAGACATTAATTACAGAGCAGAGCCCAAACCACTTCACATCAGTACAAATTATATAGTGTAACCAGTCGGTAAGTTGTTTATAAAATGTCTCTTTTGGAAGGAAATGAAGGGGTCAAGATGTTTCGTAACGACCCAATGATTCTAGCTGCAGAATGTTCACTTGTACTCACAAAACAAAGTGAATTCAATTCTGGCCTCAAGTTGATTAATTCCTCTTCCCTCATAGAATTGACAGGTGGTGCCCCAAAACATTCTTCTCTTCTGGGTGATCCCAAAAAATGGCCAAAGGTGACAAATCATCATGCAATGTAGGAACAATGACTGCCATCTGTTTTGAACCTCTAAACTTTTACTAAAGACAGGGAACTCGCTACCCAGTGAATCATGACCATAAATTCATACCCAATAATTTTTATCATCATACACTGGGACGCCAATCAACCACACCGCCATGGTGCTCCCAGAGCCACAGATCTGGCTGATACTGGCCAGAGTGGTGTATTCTTATCTGGTTCCTATCTTTATCAAGTTTTGATGAAAGGCCACAGATCTGAAACATTCACTCTATTTCTCTTTCCAGACATTGACAGACCTGCTGAGTGTTTCCAGTATTTTGTGTTTTGATTTCAGAATTCCAGCATCTGCAGTATTTTAATTTACCATTTATGTTATTTCTGTTCACTGTTGAGGCAGATATGTTTGCGGCCTTTAAGACTTATCCGGATAGACACATGAACAGACAGGGTAGGGAAGGATATAGGTGGTTGGTCTAGACAGGACACGTGATCGGTGCAGGCTTGGAGGGCTGAAGGGCCTGTGCTGTACTGTTCTTTGTTCTAATGGTGACTGAGTATAACCTTCATTGCCTGAACTCTTTGTGATTGATGATGAATATCTTGCACTCAATATTGTCCAGGCATGACCAAAATTGGTTAAAATAAAAGCTCCGTACACTACTATAGACCAATTAAGAATGTAAAAAGTAAAGTGGTGGAATCGTTGAGACAACCATGTCCAATTATCATATTAAAATGGGGCTGATACTTGGAAGCTGCTTCCACTGAGATAACTAATTCTGAGACTGGTTATTGTCAACACAGCATAACTTTAAAATTTGTTACAAATTAACAGAAAATGTGATACATGTTGATATCAACTCTTTCCTTCATCAATTATATCAATGGTTCAGTTTAGACTTAACCAAGGTTTCTTGTTGTTTGGCATAAGACTGTATCCCTTAAACTTGGCATGCTTTATCTCTGTGCCAGGGGCATCCCACACTGTGAGCTGCACCTCCCGGTGGAGGCACAGAGGTCACATTTCGGGTTGCAAGCTCCCCTTCCTCTGAGACAATAATGGCTAGTGTGGGGAAGAGACTCTGGAAGGGCAGCCTTGTACTCACAGGATCCCTGCTGCCAAACAGCAAAGGAGAGAAGGTGAGCCAAAACACTCGTCAACCCAAAGAGCGAATGACAAGTGGTAATGGGTGTTTGCACGCAAACTTGGCACAGGCAGAGGTTGGCAAGGTAGTCTCAGTCACGACTGGAGTGCGGGGGAAATTGGGAGGACATATGGCTGAGCCGAGAAGATGAATAGTGGCATGTCTCCCTGTTGGAAAGGTTCCTTACCCCAGGATGGTGCGCCTGTTACATAGGCACTGGCAACTAGAACAAAATGTGAGCAGGGGCTGCTGAATGAGAATAATTTGAAGGATGGAAGAGTGGCTGTTGAGTGAGAGTGAATGGGGACAGCAAGGTTGGGAAGAGAGGACGATGACTGAGTAAATTGGTGAGGGAGGTTGAGAAGGGGACTGCTGAGTGAGTGAATGGTGGGAGGGAGATTGGGAAGTGGGGCTGCTGAGTGAGTGAGCGGAGGAGGGAAGTTGGGAAGAGGGGCTGCTGACTGAGTGAGTACTGAGGGAGGTTGGGAAGAGGGGCTGCTGAGTTATTAGGGAGAGAGGTTTTGAAGAGGGGCTGCTGAGTGTGTGAGCATGGGAAGGAGGTTGGGAAGAGGGGCTGCTGAGTGAGTGAGCAGGGGAAGGAGGTTGGGAAGAGGGGCTGCTGAGTGAGATATTAGAGAGAGAAGTTTTGAAGAGGGGCGGCTGAGTGAGTGAGCAGGGGAGGGAGGTTGGGAAGGGGACTGCTGAGTGAGTGAATGGTGGGAGGGAGATTGGGAAGTGGGGATGCTGAGTGAGTGATTGGGGAGGGAGGTTGGGAAGAGGGGCGGCTGAGTGAGTGAGCGGAGGAGGGAGGTTGGGAAGAGGGGCTGCTGAGTGAGTGAGCAAGGGAAGGAAGTTGGGAAGAGGGGCTGCTGAGTGAGTGAGTGGAGGAGGGACATTGGGAAGAGGAGCTGCTGAGTGAGTTATTAGGGAGAAAGGTTTTGAAGAGGGGCTGCTGAGTGTGTGAGCATGGGAAGGAGGTTGGGAAGAGGGGCTGCTGAGTGAGTGAGCAGGGGAAGGAGGTTGGGAAGAGGGGCTGCTGAGTGAGATATTAGAGAGAGAAGTTTTGAAGAGGGGCGGCTGAGTGAGTGAGCAGGGGAGGGAGGTTGGGAAGGGGACTGCTGGGTGAGTGAATGGTGGGAGGGAGATTGGAAAGTGGGAATGTTGAGTGAGTGATTGGGGAGGGAGGTTGGGAAGAGGGGCGGCTGAGTGAGTGAGCGGAGGAGGGAGGTTGGGAAGAGGGGCTGCTGAGTGAGTGAGCAAGGGAAGGAAGTTGGGAAGAGGGGCCGCTGAGTGAGTGAGTGGAGGAGGGACATTGGGAAGAGGAGCTGCTGAGTGAGTTATTAGGGAGAAAGGTTTTGAAGAGGGGCGGCTGAGTGAGTGAGCAGGGGAGGGAGGTTGGGAAGAGGGGCGGCTGAGTGAGTGAGCAGGGGAAGGAATTTGGGAAGAGGGGCTGCTGAGTGAGTGAGCGAGGAGGGAAGTTGGGAAGAGGGGCTGCTGAGTAAGTTAGCATGGAGGGAGGTTGTGAAGAGGGCTGCTGAGTGAGTGAGTGGAGAGGGAGGTTAGGAAGAGGGGCTGCTGAGTGAGTGAGCGAGGGAGGGAGGTTGGGAAAAGGGGCTGTTAACTGAGTGAGGGAGGGAGGTTGGGAAGAGGGGGTGTTAACTGAGTGAGCGAGGGAGGGAGGTTGGGAAGAGGGGGTGTTAACTGAGTGAGCGAGGGAGGGAGGTTGGGAAGAGGGGGTGTTAACTGAGTGAGCGAGGGAGGGAGGTTGGGAAGAGGGGGTGCTGAGTTATTAGGGAGAGAGGGTTTGAAGAGGGGCTGCTGAGTGTGTGAGCATGGGAAGGAGGTTGGGAAGAGGGGCTGCTGAGTAAGTGAGTGGAGGAGGGACATTGGGAAGTGGGGATGCTGAGTGAGTGATTGGGGAGGGAGGTTGGGAAGGGGACTGCTGAGTGAGTGAATGGTGGGAGGGAGATTGGGAAGTGGGGATGCTGAGTGAGTGATTGGGGAGGGAGGTTGGGAAGAGGGGTGGCTGAGTGAGTGAGAAGGGAGGTTGGGAAGAGGGGCTGCTGAGTGAGTGAGCAATGGAAGGAAGTTGGGAAGAGGGGCTGCTGAGTGAGTGAGCAATGGAAGGAAGTTGGGAAGAGGGGCTGCTGAGGGAGTGAGTGGAGGAGGGACATTGGGAAGAGGGGCTGCTGAGTGAGTTATTAGGGAGAGAGGTTTTGAAGAGGGGCGGCTGAGTGAGTGAGCAGGGGAGGGAGGTTGGGAAGAGGGGCTGCTGAGTGAGTGAGCAGGGGAAGGAGTTTGGGAAGAGGGGCTGCTGAGTGAGTGAGCGAGGAGGGAGGTTGGGAAGAGGGGCTGCTGAGTAAGTGAGCATGGAGGGAGGTTGTGAAGAGGGGCTGCTGAGTGAGTGAGCGAGGAGGGAGGTTGTGAAGAGGGGCTGCTGAGTGAGTGAGTGGAGAGCGAGGTTAGGAAGAGGGGCTGCTGAGTTAGTGAGCGAGGAGGTTGGGACGAGGGGCTGCTGAGTGAGTGAGCAAGGGAGGGAGGTTGGGAAAAGGGGCTGTTAACTGAGTGAGCGCGGGAGGGAGGTTGGGAAGAGGGGCTGCTGAGTGAGTGAGCGAGGGAGGGATGTTGGGAAGAGGGGGTGTTAACTGAGTGAGCGAGGGAGGGAGTTTGGGAAGAGGGAGTGTTAACTGAGTGAGCGAGGGAGGGAGGTTGGGAAGAGGGGGTGTTAACTGAGTGAGCGAGGGGGTGAGGTTGGGAAGAGGGGGTGTTAACTGAGTGAGCGAGGGAGGTTGGGACGAGGGAGTGTTAACTGAGTGAGCGAGGGAGGGAGTTTGGGAAGAGGGAGTGTTAACTGAGTGAGCGAGGGAGGGAGGTTGGGAAGAGGGGGTGTTAACTGAGTGAGCGAGGGAGTGAGGTTGGGAAGAGGGGGTGTTAACTGAGTGAGCGAGGGAGTGAGGTTGGGAAGAGAGGGTGTTAACTGAGTGAGCGAGGGAGGGAGGTTGGGAAGAGGAGCTGTTAACTGAGTGAGCGAGGGAGGGAGGTTGGGAAGAGGGGCTGTTAACTGAGTGAGCGAGGGAGGGAGGGAAGAGGGGGTGTTAACTGAGTGAGTGAGGGAGGGAGGTTGGGTGGTGGACGGTTCGCAGTGTATATCTGGGGGTGACGGGGGAGGAGGGCATCACTGTGTCGTCTGTCATTGGGGAATATGGAGAACTTGACTGAAACCTACATGAGTACATAAAATAATAAGTACTTTAAAACACAGTTTTCAGAGTTATGTGATGTATTATTCATTATATGTTGATCTATAATCCGCAATTTATTAATTACGTACTGAATGATACTATGCTGCTATATCGCTGCTTTGTTTTAGCTGCCATCTGGAGTCACATTCATTTCCAAGTGTTAAAATGGGATCACAGGCAGCACGGTGGCCTAGTGGTTAGCCCTGCTGCCTCACGGCGCCGAGGTCCCAGGTTCGATCCCGGCTCTGGGTCACTGTCCGTGTGGAGTTTGCATATTCTCCCCGTGTTTGCGTGGGTTTCGCCCCCACAACCCAAAGATGTGCAAGGTAGGTGGATTGAACACACTACATTGCCCCTTAATTGGAAAAAAATTAATTGGGTACTCTAAATATATATATATTTTTTTTAATTGGATCACGACTTCCGATGACGGCCATGGAGTGAGGGGTCACATATTTTAGGGGGTGTTTGCTGGTGTGCGGTGTATGAGCACTGAGGAATTGCAGTACTTCAGCGGTGGGGCCCGTTAATGGCTTACTAGACGAGGAGTGTAACAAGTAAGAGGTAGCAGCTCGAGTGAAAGTATATGCCAGATGCAACACACGAAAAGATGGCGGAGGTTCTGGACATCGTTACCTGCCGAGTGGTCTACCAAACAGTGTGTGGACTTTTTGAATGCAAAGTGCCAGCAGCAGAGGCAGGAGGCCTTGGAAGTCCTGGCAGTGGTGGTGTTGCTGTTTAGGGAGGCTATTGAGAGAGTGGAGCAGGGTCTGGCACTCCAGAGGGTGGAGGAGTTGGTGGGGGAGTAAGAGGGCCGGCTGGCCTCGCTAGAGGCAGAGATGGTGCTCATGTCGGATAGTCGCATGAGGTTGAGGGAGAAGGTGGAGGACTTGAGAACCATTGCAGCAGGCAGAATCTCCGGATTGTGGGACTGCCTGAGGGGGTTGAGGGAACACAGGCCGCAAAGTATGTGGTGAGTATTTTGGAGATGTTAGTTGATAAGGGGATCTTTGATCATCCCCCCCGCCCCGAGTGGATCAAGCGCACAGGGCACTGAGGGGGAGGCCGAAGGCAGGGAAGTCGCCGAGGGCGGCGATGGTGCGGCTGCATCGTTTTCTCGATAAGAAGATACTGAGGTGGGTGAAGCAAACAAAAAAGTGCATCTGGGAAGGAAACGTGCTGAGGATCTATCAGGATCTTGGTGCGGAGTGGGCCAAGCGACGGGCCGGTTATAATCAGATCAAAGCAGCCCTCTATACAAGGTATACAAGATGCTAAAAGGTATGGATAAAGTGGACGTGGAGCTGATGCTTCCTCTTGTGGGGCATTTTAAAACGAGAGGTCATAATCTTAGAAATAGAGGTAGCAAATTTTAAAAAGATTTGAGGAAAAACTACAACTCCCAAAAGGTTGGGAATCTGTGGAATTCACTACCCCACAGTGCGGTGGATGCTGGGGCAGCGAGTAACTTTAAGAAGGCGTTAGACAGATTTTTAATTGGTAATGGGTTGAAGCGTTATGGAGAATGGGTACGACGGTGGAGTTACTGCCAGGATGGAATCAGCCATGATCACATTGAGGGTGTTAGGCGAGGGATGCTAAATTGCCGACTCCTGCTCCTAGGTCATGTGTTCTGAGGAGATGCTCTGGCTGATTTTGCAATTCAGCTCTTGGTCTGTAACATTGAAGGTAGCAGATGAGGAACATATCAGGCATGACAGAATGGCAGAGCAGACTTGAATGGCCTTCTTCTGCTCCTATATCTTATGAACTTGTGAACTTATGAACTCTACAAGGAAAGGATGAGGTTTGGCATTTTGCATTCTGCTCATCTGTAGGTCACATGCCAGAATCAAGAGTTTTATTTTGACACAGTGGATGAAGAATTTATGAGTGACCATGGACTAGGAGGTGTGTGAGGACACTGAACTCTGGAGATGCTAAAGTGGGAAATGTGAGTTTACACAATGGGCAGATTGTTGTATTTAATGAATATGGGTGCCGAGTGGGTGAATGTGGTTTTTTATTTGTTTTTTACTGCTTTGGGGGAATTACGGGTAAAGGGTGGCTGGGGAGAAGGGGGTTAGATGGACGCCTCGGGTGGTGGCCACCATGCTAGCTGGTTGGTTGGGTAACGGAGCGAAATGGGAGGTTGACCTGTGGAGGGATTGGGTGAAGGGGCGAAGGGGTGGTTGGGTATTCTTTGTGTTTGTTTATGGTGGGGGACAAGGTTGGGGGGGGGGGGGGGGGGGGGATGCTGACATGGGTGGTGTTGATGTGATGCAGTTGATTAAGAGATGGCAATAAACATCTTGGAGGGGGCCCGAGGGTGAGCAAGGAGTGGACCTAGGGAGCTGGCTAAAGGGGGATTATGGCTGATCAGTGAGGGGGAGGGGGGGGCAGCACAGAGCCCCCTGAACCGGCTGATTATGTAGAACTTACAGGGTTTAAATGGCCCGGTCAAAAGGTTGTGCCTTTTTGCACATTTAAAGAGTTTGAAGGTGAACATTGTGTTTCTTCAGGACATGCACCTGAAGGTGGGGGACCAGATGAAGCTGAGGAAGGACTGGATATGAAGACGAAGGAGGTGGCGGTCTGGTCACTAAGAAAGTGGCTTCGAGATCAGCAGTATTGTAACCGATCCTGGGGGTACATTTGTGATGGTTAGCATCAAGCTAGAGGGAATACCTCTGGTGTGTTTGAATGTATATGCCCTAAAATTGGGATGATGTGGATTTCTTGAGGTGTGTTCCAGGGAGGATTCCAGACCTGGACATGAATCAGCTGATTATGGGGAATATTTTAATACAGTTCAAGATCCTAGGTTGGACAGGCCGTGCCCTAGGTCCCTGGAGGTTTTGGTTATGGTGAGGGAATTATTGGGGTTTGTGGAGCAAATGGGACAGACCCCTGGTGGTTTGCTAGGCTGAGGGTGAAGGAGCTTTCATACTTCCCGCACATGCACCAGATATCCTCCCGGATTGAATTCTTTGTGTTATTAGACAAGGCGTTGTTGATGGGGGTGATTGGATCAGAAAATTCAGCATTGGGGTCTCTGACCACGCGCCACACTAGTTGGATTTGTGGGTGCTCCGGGGGGGGGGGTTCAGTGGCCGCAGTGGAGGTAGGATGTGTGGTTATTAGCGGACAAGTGGGTCTGTGAGAAGGTGAGGGCGGCCATCCGAAATTATGTGGAGCTGAACGATACGGGGGAGGTTTCTGTCTCCACACTGTGGGAGGCGCTCAAAGGGGTGGTAAGGGGGGATTTTATATTGATTCGGGCGCACAGGGAGACAGCGAAGCGGGCTGAGAGGCCAAGGTTGGTGGAAGACATTCTGAGGGTGGACCGGAGATATTTGGTGGCGCCGGAGGAGGCATTACTAAAGGAGAGGCAGAGGCTCCAGATGGAGTTTGGGTTGGTGTCCACTGGAAAGGCGGTGGGACAACGGCGTGGAGCTAGAGGGGCAGTTTTTGAGTATGGAGGGAAAGCGAGTGGCATGCTTACACATCAGTTGAGGAAGCAGGCGGTGGCGAGAGAGATTGGAAGGGTGAGGGATGAGAAGGGCACGGTGGTATCAGAGCCGGAAGGGGTGAATGGGATTTTTGAGGCCTTCTATCGGTGGTTATATAATTCGGAGCCTCTGGTGGGGGATGAAGGGTTGAGGCGCTTTTTGGATGGGTTGGAGTTCCAGCGGGTTGAGGAGGCAAAGGTGCAGGGATTGGGGGCCCTGATTTGGCTGAGGGAGGTGATGGATTGTGTGGGGGTGATGCAGGCAGGGAAGGCCCTGGGGTCAGAAGGGTTTCCAGCCGGGTTTTAAAAGAAGTTTGTGTTGGAGCTGGGGCCCTAGCCCATTGGGATATTTAATGAGTAAATGGTGAGGGGAAAATTACCCCCACGCTGTCGCAAGTCTTGATATGGCTCATTTTCAAGAAGGACAAGGATAGTAGTGGGGATAGTACCACCTGGTCTCGTGACGTGACGTGACGTGACGTGAGGTTGGTGGCGATGGTGCTGGTGTCGCAGATAGACATTTTCATGCCGGGGGTGATAGGAGAGGATCAGACTGGGTTCATGAAGAGGTGGAAGCTGTCAGCGAATGTGTGGAGGTTACTTAATGTTATTGTGATGTCTCCAGGACAGCCGAGAATTGAAAGTGGTGACAGCAATGGACACGGAGAAGGCATTCGATCGGGTTGAATGGACGTATCTGTTTGAGGTGTTGGGTCAGTTCAGGTTTGGTAGGGGTCTGTGGATTGGGTTTGGCTGCTGTACAAGGCGCAGAAGGCGAGTGTTCGGACGAACAAGGTTAATTCAGATTACTTTGGGTCATACCAGGGGTCGAGGCTTTGGTGCCCACACTGCGAGCTGTTCTTTGCCCTTGCGATAGAGCTGTTGGTAATGGTGCTTTAGGGGGGTCAAGAGAAACTGAGCGGGGGAGGGGGGTCGAGCAGCGAGTTTCTTTGTCCGCAATCTCCTGCGTGAGTTTGATCGCTGTACAAGCTTTCGGAGTACAAGCTGAATATAGGGAAAAGTGAGGTGTTCCCAATTAATGCGTGGGGACTGGAGAGGAGACTGGCGTATTTGTCGTTTCGGGTGGGGGAGGGGGGGGAGGCAGTTTCTGCTATCATGGGATAAAGGTGGCGCGGAGTTAGCCCCAGCTGCACAAGCTGAACTTGGCGCGGCTGGTGGAAGGAGTGAAGGTGGGCATCAATAGATGGGATGTGCTGAAACAGTGAAGGTGCTGGCAAAGTTTTTGTTTGCATTTCAGATCCTCCCAATTTTTGTTCCTCAGTCCTTTTTTAGGATGGTGAATGGGTTGATTTTGAGGTTTATGTGGGCAGGGAAGGCTCCTCAGGTGTTCTTGGAGAATGATCGACTGGGGTTGGGGGTGGTGGTGTGGGGAGGTGAGCAGGGTGAGCATTGCCGAGCTTGTTGAATTACTACTGAGCAGCAAACATTGCAATGGCTAGGGGATGGGCTGTGGAGGAGCGGTCGGTTTGGGGAAGGTTAGAGGTGGCCTCATGTAATGGGACCAGCTTGAGGGTACTTTTGTTGCCGCATCTTCCATTCTCACTGGTTTGGTACTCCACGAGTCCAGTGGTGGTATCAGCTCTGAGGGTTTGGAACCAGTGTCAACAGCATTTTGGCTTGGAAGACATGTTGCTGTGGGCGCTGATTTGCAATAATCATAGGTTTGCGCCGGTGGGGTTGGGTATGAGGTTCCGGACGAGGCACAGGTGGGGTAGAGTACTTCAGGATTTGCTCATGAGAGAAACATTTGCAGACCTGGAAAAGCTCAAGGAGATGTACTAGTTACCAAAGGGAATAGGTTCAGCTATCTGCAGGTTAAGGACTTTATTAGGAAGCGATTTGCCACCCGGTGCTGCAAGATAAGCTTTTATCCAAGGATGATATTGGGGGGAGGGGGGAGCAAGGTTGTGGACATGTATGGGGGCTGATGAAGAGGGAGTGTGTTGATGTGGAGGAGGTCAGATGCAAGTGGGAGGAGGACCTGGGGGTGGGGAGGGGGGGACATTGGGGGCCGGAGTGTGAAGGGAGGTTCTGTGGAGGGTGAATGCATCCTCGTCGTGTGCTCGGCTAAGTCTTACCCACTTTAAGGTGGTGCATAGAGATCACATGTTGGTGTCCGGGATGAGTCGGTTCTTTCCATGAGTGGAGGATAGGCTTGGGCCGTGCGAACCATGTGCATACATTTTGGGCATATCCGAGGTTGAGGGAGTTTTGGAAGTGATTTTCTGGTGTAATGTCAAAGATTTTGGGGGTAGAAGAGGTAGCTCAGAGTCTGGAGGTGGTGATATTTGGAGTGTTGGAGGATCCAGAAGTACAGGTGAAGAGAGAGGCCGACGTCTTGTCCTTTGCCTTCCTGACCGTCCGGAGATGGATTTTGCTGTGTTGGTGGGACTTGAAGCCACCAAAGTGGGGGTGTGGGTGAAGGATTTGGCAGAGTTCCAACATTTGGGAAAAAATCAGTTCGCCATTCGAGGGGTGGAGGAGTGGATTCACCTTGAGTTGGAAGGGGTTTTATCGACTTCTGTAAGGTGCATTGAGTCATCATCGGGGCGGGGTGACAGCGAGATGAGTGGACCTTTGTTTGGGGGGGATACAGGGAGGGGTAGTTTTTTTGCCTGTTGCCGCTGTTGGCATTTGTATTTTTGTGATCATGCATATATTTTAAATATCTTCAATAAATGTTTTCAAAAAAAAAATGGGATTACATTGGAAAGTAGCATACTGCTCTTTGCAAATTGTTTAATCCTGTCCGACATGGATCTCTGCAGGCTAGCTTCTCTTTTCTGTATCACCATGAAACTATAGTCTACTGAAATCAATCTAATTATGTTACATTAGTGTTTAATGAGCTGACTGCTATATTGTTAATATTCTGAAGAACAAAGTATTTGAAATTTGAGGCTGTAATCGATAAGAGGAACAGGCATATAATCCAATTTGTTTCTCAGGACACAGAGTAGCCTCCGTTAATAATTGAAGATTCCTCTCCATAAATTAACGTGGGATCTAATATAGAACACCTCAATGTGACATTAGAGACATTATAGCCTATGGAAGGGTCTTGCAGAATAACACTCCTGATTTGTCTCTCTTCTCTTTGTTTCCTCACCTCTCTACTGGAAATGTTGACTCTTGTTAGTGCTCTGTCAGCAATGGAGCATTTTTCAAGACCTCCAAGTAGTGATTCTCCATTTGAGATGAAAGCAAATTACTGCGGGTGCTGGAATCTGAAACAAAAACAGAAAATGCTAGACAATCTCAGCAGGTCTGACAGCATCTGTGAAGAGAAAAGGGAGCTAACGTTTCAAGTCTGGATGACTCTTTGTCAAAGCACCTTTCTTAGTGTTAATCACCCCATTTACATTCCTTTTGACTTTCTGTCCACGACCTCTTTGTCAAACACCATCTATTGCTGCCCCCCTATCCAGTCCCTCATCCCCCCCACAACAGTATTAATCTGACCCTATTTCCAGTTCTCTTCAGCTTTGACAAAGAGTCATCCAGACTCGAAACGTTAGCTCCCTTCTCTCTCCACAGATGCTGTCAGGCCTGCTGAGATTGTCCGGTATTTTCTGTTTTGATTCTCCATTTGAGGCTAGACAATAACTTGGGACCAGAGAGACATCACAGCCGGAAGTGATCGTGTCCTGAACATGTCCACATGCCCAGTCTCCTTTATTACATACTTTCAGGAAGAGGCAGAAGGAACAAACAATGTAAATACATACCTTCTCATTGAATCTTCACTGATGCAGCAGGCCAGGCTTCAAGATGACAATCAATCACGATTATAGTCTATAAAGTGGGTGGCCATTTTAATGGTGGCAGCAATTTTGGACATTTGGAAAAGCTGAGATGCAGTGATCATTTTTGAAGTTACCCCATGCTATGTCTTGTCTGCACAGCTACAACTTAATGGACAGCTGTTTTGATACGAGATCAAGGTTGTCATGTACTTGTGTCTAAAAACATTTCGGGGAGGATTTTCCTGAGATGCTGAAATGGAAGGCAGATGGATCTGTAAATTCATATGACTGCCCAGTCTCCCACCATGATCCTACCTGTGGGCCATGAGCAGGCCATTTTTGTTCATGGAATGTTAGGGAGATAATGGCCACCTGTCCAGAAATGGTGGGTGGCCCATGAGACTAATTAAAAGGGCCTATTAAGGCAAGTTCACAGATGCTGACTGGAATTTTCTATTTGGCATGTGAATGACTGCCAAGTCCAAAACATGGTCGCAGAGGCAGCCTTGCAATGGCAGACCAAGGAAGTCCCCATAGGGCTAGGGGACCCCTCTGCCCTCCACCATAGCCATAACCGACCATGTGGTGGAATGAGTTGCCCCTTCGCAAAGACAGTCTAGCAAGAGAGGCTTTTTTGAATTTAAAATTTTATAAAAGCTCTTGAGGTGCTCTCTTTCTCTACTATCTACATCAGCAGTGCCTACCGCTGATGGTGGGGCTACCAAACGTTCTGTGCTGAAGGGATTCCTACTGATCCTCTAGTCGTAAAAGCCCTGCCTACCGTCCTTAATTGGGTGGCACGTGCACAGCCCAGCTGTCAATTTGTCACTTTGTTAAAAACCATATTGGGTGTCAGGCATCGTTGACGTGATGACAGGATTACACACCCAGAACAAAAATTCAGCCCTTCGTTTTTAAAACGTAAAGTGACACAAAGATCTAAAAGAAGGTTCCAAGGCTAACTGAAAATTACCTGCATACTGAGCCAATCCTTGTGCTTTTCATCATCAATGTTCATTGGAATATGATTCATCTGGGTCACCCACACAAACCAGTGGCTCTCTATGAACCTGCAACGAGAACCAGGCAGTGGTCAGTTATCAACAGCTATTTAAATTCTTCAAGTGCTGATTCGTCTATATTCTTCTCAGAACAGTCTGTACAGCTTGAACAGTTTCTTGGAAACCTCTTTTGTTTGCTCCTTTTCCTTTTAACAATATAAACTGGCACCAGAGAACATTGTCCCTCCAATTCCCTGCCTTTCAAAATGTTTTTCTACTTTTTCTGAAGGCATCAATCCCCGATTGGGCTCCATAGGGACCGGCAGACTCCCAAATGGCTACTCTCCCTGTCTGAGCTTAGGCACTATAAATTGGTAAACTCCAAACACCATTACAGCTCAGCATGAACCTGCCCTTACCCAACGTCCGCATACAAACATTTGAAAGCAGGTCTGGGAGATAGCAATCATAACGAGGAAACCTCTGATTCTCTCCCCCACCACCCCCCCCACCCCCTGCAATCAATGTCAGTTGTGGTTCAGTTGGTAGCACTCTTGCCTCAGAATCAGGGGTTGTGGGTTTGAGTCCCACTCCAGGGACATGAGCATAAAATCCAGACTGACACTCAGTGGAGTACTAAGAGAGGGTTTCACTGTCTGAGATGCTAAATCGAGGCCTGGTGAATTTGGAAGATTACGTGGCACTGTTTCAAAGAGCAGGAGTATTTTCCCAGTATCCTGGCCAATATTTGACCCTCAACCATCATTCCAAAACTCTGGTCGTCATCACAATTCCGGTGTACAAATTGGTTGCTGATTTTCCAGCATTGCAATTTGACAACACTTAAAAGAAATGCTTGCCTGACTGCAAACACTTTTTTGACAACTGTGAACAACTAACTGACACCGAATGGAGATTAAACCTGAGATATTATTGTTCTCAATGTCGCTGTTGCACGTGATTTTTACTGAGAAACATCTGGATAACCGGAGATTTCTCAATGGACTCTCCTTTCAGTAAATGGCCATTTTGTTCAGATTCTAACTAGCTTGTTTCCACTGTCTGCTGCAACAACTTATCCCAGAAAGAGCAAAAACCTGGAATTAAAATAGAAATGAAGATACAGATACACAGATCATGAACAGGTACAGAACATAATCCAAATGATTAATGGAATGCTGAACTTCATATTGAGAGGGCTAAAGTACAATGGGATAGAAGTCAAACTTCAGCTACACAAAGCCCTGGTTTGACCACACTTCGGTACTGTGGGCAGTCCCAGTACCACACCTAAGGAAGAATCTATTGGTGTTGGAGGGAATGCAGTGCAGGTTTGTCAGAATGATTTCTGGCCTGCAAGGGTTAAATTATGAGGAAAGATTACACAATCTAGGGCTGTATCCCCTGGCATCTAGAAAGAGGGGTGACTTGATCAAAGTTCTCAAGATGTTAAGGAGGAACAGACGGGTAGAAAGAGAAAATATGTTTCCTCTAGTTGGAGAGGCTTGGACTAGGGGCTACAGTCCAAAACCTGGAGCCAGACCTTTCAGGAGTGAAATTAAGAAACAATTCTTTGTGCAAAAGGCAGTAGAAGTTGAGAACTCTCTTCCGTAAACAGCAATTGTTGTTAGATCAATTGTTTATTTGAAAACAGAGATAGATTTTCATTAAATGAAAGTATTGAGGGGCATGAAAAATAAAGCGGGTGGCCAGTCAACCATCTTTCCTGCTCGCCCCACACTTCCCTCCTATATTTAGGGGGGAAGCAGGTAAGGTGTTTGGCAGCAGCCTGTCCTTGGGTCTATTGAGGCCCTCGTGGTCAACTAATGGCCCTTAAGGCCTCATCCCACCTCAACCTCCATAATAGATGGGGCAAAAGAAGGAGAAAGGAAGGTCACCAACCTTGCAGGTTTCACTGCACAGGTTAAAGGCAAGAAGGAAGAAGGGTAGCTTCTTTATGGGGTTCATTGTGCCCATCGGGTGAACCCCCCTCTGTGCCTCCCCACCAGCTACCTAGGAATGGCTTCTATTGTGTCCTAGTGCTGCTGGGCCGACCGAGCTTCTGGCTAATCAGCCACTAGTTCTCAGGGGTAGGACTTGTTGCGCGGGTTTCCTCCGGGTGCTCCGGTTTCCTCCCACAGTCAAAAGATGTGCAGGTTAGGTGGATTGTCCATGATAAATTGCCCTTCGTATCCAAAATAGGTTATCTGGGGTTACTGGGTTACCAGGATAGGGTAAAGGCGTGGGCTTAAGTAGGGTGCTCTTTCCAAGAGCCGGTACAGACTCGATGGGCCAAATAGCCTCCTTCTACATTGTAAATTCTATGATTCTATGCTGCCTCACGTCTTTAGGGGTGGGGGTGGGAAGAGTTGGGCAGTAATTCCCCCAGTAAAATTCACCCGATGGAGTGAAGTCACCGAACAACTCTGATTGCACTGTATGGAGGGGCTAAATAGCCTACTCCAGTTTTAATGTTCTTATACAGAACCCTCCAAATCGATTTCAGTATGAAAGAGCCCATTTGAACCAATTGCAACAGGAATTTGGGGGTAGATGGGACAGTTACACATGCAATTGGAATACCAAATAATTCGTCACTTAATTCATAGGAACAGGCTATGTAAAAAAGAGAAAAGGAGAGGAAATGTGTCCCTAACATTTTCAGCATGAATTACAACCCTTCCACCCTGCTCCAAAATTAACCCTATAGTCCTCCCCATCTATTTAAACATGGTAGCACCTTGGATTATAATCCTAATAAATTATAACATCAGTGACTGTGACTGCAACAAAAGACAAAATTTGCCACAACTGTACATACCTGACAAATACGACAAGGACTATAGAACCAAAAAATCCAAAAAAAGGGACGTAGGTGGTGAAGTAGCGGATGTAGTATGTTGTTGCCCAGGCAAGATCCTACAGATGGAAAAGCAGGTGGGAATGTGTTAAAGGCACTGGGGTATAATTACGGATTTACAATAAATATAAGAGCAACAGTATTGCTCAGATATCTGTACAATGCAATAATTCCAGATAGTGCCACACTCAGGTCTCATCTTCCATTCAAATTGTATAATTTGAAGCATTTTTGGGGATCATCAAAGAATGGGGTTTTACCGCTGAGGAATTGCTGGAGCTAACTCCCAATGCAACCATGTTCCACCCCAAATGTTCGTCCCTCCTCCTGGGCAGAAATCAAGGGCGGAATTCTCCGACCCCCTGGGGCCGGCAGGGTTGGGAATCCCGCCCCCGCCATGTCCCGAATTCTCCGTCCCCCGAGATTTGGCGGGGGTGGAAATCGCGCTGCACCGGTCGGCGGGCCCCCCGCGGCGATTCTCTGGCCCGCGATGGGCCAAAGTCCCGCCGCTGACAGGCCTCTCCCACCGGCGTGGTTTAAACCACGGGATTGGCGGCGCGGGCGGGCTCCGTGATCCTGGGTGGGGGACGCGGGGCGATCTGACCCCGGGGGGTGCCCCCACGGTGGACTGGCCCACAATCAGGGCCCACCGATCGGCGGGCGGGCCTGTGCCATGGGGGCACTCTTTTTCTTCTGTCTCCGCCATGGCCTTCACCATGGCGGAGGCGGAAGAGACCCCCTCCCCTGCGCATGCGCCGGTATGACGTCAGTAGCCGCTGACGCCCCGTCGCATGCGCAGACTTAGGCCAGCCGGCGAAGTCCTTTCGGCCCCGGTTGGCGTGGCACCAAAAGCCGTTAACGCCAGCCGGCGGAGTGGGAACCACTCCGGCGCGGGCTCAGCCCCTCAATGTGAGGGCTTGGCCCCTAAAGGTGCGGATTTGGGGCGGCCCGACGCCGGAGTGGTTCACGCCACTACGACACGCCGGGATCCCCCACCCCGCCGGGCAGGGGAGAATCCCGGCCCAGATTTTCCTTCCTTCCCAGGCCTCTACGCATCAACCCACCGTGACTCTCTAGTTACATATGGCAAATCATCTCTTTGTAATCAAGAGAAAGCTGACAAAATCCTGATGTGCTGCACTACACAGTGTTTGTACGTTCATTCTGGTGCCAGAATTTCCTACATAAGTAGGTCCTCAACTCAAGAAGCATGAGTGCCAGACAAGAGGTGGTGTTTCCTTTCAGGAAGAGAGAGAAGACTCACAGGTCTAAGCACCTTAGAAATTTCTCACACAAACCCCACTGGCTCAGTCTAAGAATGGGGGTCACCATTCTACCCTTTCCCTCAAGAGTGGAAAGAGATGTAGGGAAGGCAAAAAGGGCACATAGGGCGGAAACTTACCATACTTTATCAAAGTATCAGGCTTAGACTGAAAACTGGCATGTAGCTCTCTAATTGCACAGCCCAGTTTTCACTCCAGACCTTCAGCCTCTGAGTTTAAGAAAATGAGTGGGCATGGTTTACGCCGTCACTCCGGCAGGGTGGAGCCTGATAGAGCCAGTAAGGCCAGCTCCACAGAGAACGGCCGTCATCTTTAAAGGGTGCCCCGATCAGAATTGAAGATTACCTTCCTTCCTCCCCCCCGTGGAGATATTGTGGCATTCCCCAACCCTGTACTATCATCACGGACACTCCCACCACGCATAACTATTGCTAGTGTCTCCCCACGCACAATCATGGGGGTTCTCTCCATTCACCAACCCCCACCCCCCAGTGACCATGGAGGTATCGCCGGGCTTCCTCCCCACCTTACTGCCTGCTCTGCCTCATGTCTGCAAACTCCCCTCTCACTGCTTACTCCCCCCACCCCTGAGCATTCAAGTCCCCACCTCACTGCCCGCTCCCCCACCTACATCGGTGATTTGGGAACCGCTCACACGAGCTCAAAATCGCCGCCATAAAATTCAAATTAGAGGTGGTGGAAAGCGGGAGAGAGAAACAAAACCTTGTGTGAAACATTGTAACGTACTTACCACCCAATCTCGACGGGTAATCATGGTCGTCATTATCTGAATGTAGAAATAGACCGGGATTAGCAGAGGTGGACCAACTGAAAGAGAAAGCAGTAAGTGATACCACACCAGGAAACAACAGTCACAACTGACAGTATCACAATGACTGATATATCAACCATACTTACTGAGGAAAAAGTATTCATGCTGATAGTTGTAAGGCAAATACTTGATCTTCCGTTTTCCAAACTACAAGAGGAAATAGGTGGAATCAGGTTAGCATCTGCACTAGGCTGTAAATCCTTCCCAGGAACTGAGGATCTAGTCTTCTTCTGAAAACTATCTGAACATCTTGATTAGAGTCCAATGCTCAACTCTTTCTCGTGTATCCACTGTTCTACACAGACCATGGTCAGAATTCTCCACCGTTGGGATTCTCTGTTACCGCTGGCAGCGCACCCTCGCCTGCGGGTTTCCTGGCACCGTGGGGTGGCTACAATGGGAAATCCCATTGACAAGCGACGGGAACAGAGAATCCCGCCACCAGCGAACAGCACGCCGCCGAGAAACTGGGGGACCGGAGAATCCAGCCCAATTTTGCAGTCCCACGTTTCCAGGAGGGAACACATCAAACAAAGAGCCACAACATTAATCTCTGATTCTTCATCCCATGCTGCCTGTAAGCACAGCTATTTTTCAGAAACATAATACCAAATATATATTATAATCACATGCACCATCTACATCTACACCATTCGATTGGGTTCAACCTGCAAACTCACTCCCAGGTATCCACTATTCTATATACGACCATCCAAATCTTTCAAGCAGTTGAAAGTAGTGGGAAGGAGGAGGAAAGTATCCCAAGACCTCCCATAGCTCCGTAAATCATCTCCTGCCACCAGTGACCCAGTGCTTTTCCTTCCATGTTGCTCATTCAGTTGAAGAGTTGCAAGGTCATTCACTGTCTACTCACTATCATTTCCACATTGGAGGATGGGCAGTGAGCAGCTGACTGCTGTCACTACTGCGGAGACGGTCATTTGTACAAGTCACAGTTTGGCAGGGGCCTCCCGCCTCATCACAGTTTCTTTGATTTTTCAACTAGTGATCACCTAAGAACTAGTGTTGCAGGCAGCAGGCAGGTGGAATTCCTGGCCCAGCATGCTTCCGGTGAGAAATGTGATTGGGAGGAAAATCCACATTTACAACTCTCTGTGGCTGTTATTCTACATTTCTATATACTAACTATCTGAACCTCTTGATTGGATTTTGAGTTGTCCATTCCTGTGTATCTGCTAAACGTTTCTCCTAATTACTAATGAATAGTCAGAAGGTTGGCGTGACAATAAAAGTGTCTCATGGTATATACTAACGGTGAGTTCGTTTTTGGCATTTAAGGAAAGATTCCAGCCCATACGATTTTGGCCCTCTTCTCTGAATTCTTACTTTATTGTTCCCACTGTAACTCACATCTTTCCCAGGACCCTAAAACTGTGCAGCCCTTTTTCTTCTCCGGGCTTCCCTCACCACCTCAATCCATCGTCTTATAGGCAATATAAGCTTGGTATCATGTAGTCAGTGGTCCCTGAACTACCCCGTCTCTTCTTTCTGACCTGAGTCTTGTCCTGTAGTATGTACGTTGGCCCTTCATCTGGATTTCTCAATAATAAGACATTACCTCCACTGGTTGGACATCTCCCAAAACAAACACTTTCAGCATGTTCACATCAGGGTCCTTATTAAAGATGTTGGGCTTTGCATGGTGCTGGAAGTGTCGATGATTCCACCAGTTTCCAGAAGCCCCCTATAACAGAGATACAATGTCACACAATGTACCAAAAGCAAGGCGATCCCTGCTAACTAGGGGCGGCAGGGTGGCACAGTGGATAGCACTGCTGCCTCACAGCACCAGGGACCCAGGTTCAATTCTGGCCTTGGGTGACTGTGCTTGGAGTTTGCACATTCTCCCCGTGTCTGCGTGGATTTCCCCCCTTGTGCTCCAGTTTCCTCCCACAGTCCAAAGATGTTGAAATTAGGTGGATTGGCCATGCTAAATTTCCCCTTGGTGTCCAAAGATATACAGGTTAGGTGGGGTTATGGGGATAGGGTGGGGGATGTGGGCCTGGGTGGGGTGCTCTTCAGAGGGTCAATGAAGACTCAATGGACCAAACGGCCTTCTTTTGCGCTGTAGGGATTCTATGGATAACACTGCCTTTAATATTGTCATCAAACTGCTTCAAATTAAATCCAGTTCTCACATGAGCTTCAAATTATCCCTCAGTCACGCATGCAAATTTCAGAATCTTACTCAATTCCCACTAGATTTAGTACCTCACACTTGCTAACAATTGTTAGTATTTAATATCTGCCAGGACTATCTCTTGCAAAATTGCAGCCCACTCCTTCCCATGTTCACCTGGGACATCGCTGTCCCACAAATATAAGCCTGTCGTGACAGCGAACAGTCTAGAGTTGGCAGACACAAATTGTCAGCTCCTAAGATGTTGTCAAATCCTGGGGAAAAGTAAAACTTCCGTGCATACTTGTTGATAAAGCTATGCAAATTTTATCTCCAAATTTAAAGTTAGGGAACTGTTCTTTTGGTTTTCCTTTAACAGCAGGAAGAGTCAAACAACAGTTAAGGAGCTCCTGAGCAAGCCATTCAAACGTTTTAACCGTAGCTTTGCACAGGGCCTCCGATATGCTGCAATGGGTGAGAAGCAGAAATATTGAGAGCAACAAGGAAACAGTTTTGCAAGTTACACAGCAGTCTCCTGCTGAAATCAAAACAATTTCATAATTGCACATTAAGAAGAAAAGCAAAATGATGGAAATCTTCCAACAAAAACAGAAAATGTTGGGAACATTCACCAGGGGCAGGATTCTCCGAGCCTCCGTGCCGAAATCGCGCTCGGCGCGGGGGCGGAGAATGGGCGTCAGACCCGGGATCGACAGAGAATTGCTGCGAATTGGTCACGCGCGGTCGACACGGCGCCGGTCGGGGGCTATTGAAAGAGGCCCCCTCAGCGATTCTCCAGGTGCAGCTGGCCGAGTTCCCGCCGGCGTGGTTCTTTCATGGTTCCACCTGGTGGGCACTCAGTCCGCGGCCGCCCTGGTGGGGGGCGGGCGGGGGAATCATTCACCGGGGGGGGGCCTCTAGGACGGTCAGGCTATTGTTCGGGGGCCACCAATCCGCGGGTGTGCGCGATCTGGAGGGGGTCTATCTTCTTGGTGCCATTCCACAGTGTGAGTCGTCCATGTTGCGCGGGGCGGTCAACACAGGCTGCCGCCATGTACATGCACGGACCCCCGACCGGAGGTGCAGGGCCCCTTATCGGCAGCTGGAGCTGCGAGGAGCACTCTGGGGCCCTGCTTGACCCCAGCAAATCGCAGAATTACCCTGGCCTTACTCCAGGTAAGTCCAGAGTGATTCGCCCGTGAAAACATAGCCCCATTATTGGAGAATCCCGCCCCAGGTTTGTCAACATCTGAGGAGAGAAGGGACAAATCAACATCAATGAACTGAATTTAAAAATGAATTGAATATAGGAAAGGGATCAGAAAACATGTACACCAACACGGGAAAAAAATAGAACTGCTTAAATGGAGAAAAGGAGATGGTTAATTGGCAGGGTAACATTAGGAAGCAAAAATAGACATAAAGAGAGAAATCAAAGGAACAGAAGACAAAAAGTGTGTGAATAACTTTGGGAGATATTGGATAGGCAAGTGAAAGGGGACACATGGACTGACAAAGTGGAACATGGTCCAGCAGCTCAGGAGCCTGGAAGGAGTGAAAAGCAAGTCTGCATTAATGGGAGTGAAGCAGAAATATTGCAAAACTGTATCCTGGAACTGGTTTCATTGCTCTAATGTCACTATCATTGGGAACTGGCAAATGATCTCTACTCCAAACACCAACCTGCTCCTTCCTGGGGCTGGAGCTGGGGGCTTGACATTGGAAAAGCATGTCTTGGCAAAAGGTTTGCACTATGTTAAATGTTAGAATGTTTCCGGGGCAGCATGATGGCACAGTGGTTAGCAGAGCTGTCTCACGGCGTCGAGGTCCCAGGTTCGATCCCGGCTCTGGGTCACTGTCCGTGTGGAGTTTGCATATTCTCGGTGTTTGCGTGGGTTTCACCCCACAACCCGAAGATGTGCCGGGTAGGTGGATTGGCCACGTTAAATTGCCCCTTAATTGGAAAAAATGAATTGGGTACCCTAAATTTATTTTATTTTTTTAAATGATCTGTTTCCTCCACCGATGTTATCCCACCTGTTAAGGGTTTCCAAAGGTTTCTGGCATTATTTCCCATTACGGCAAATTGGGGAAACCGCCCTGGCTTTAGAGGCAAATACGAAATCTGGGGTGAATAAAATTTCTCTAGTTAGCTTCAGAATCAGCAAGAAAAGTAACTTCAGTCCCAACATAATCATAGACCATACCAATTTGGTATAAGATCTGTTGGAATAGACTAGAGCTAACCCTGCAGTAATTCCCATGTTTTTTTTTAATTAGCTGCTTTGTCTTCAGAATATTGCCCCCGCCCCCATGTTTACCTTCATGTGACCGATCAGGAACTTGTGTAACAGGTGGTTCCATTTTGAACTCCGAAACACAGACAAGTGCCCAAAGTCATGTTGAAGCCAGCCTGACTGAGCCTGCAATTCAAAAGAGATTTTAAAAATCAGCATAGGATAATAAGTTTCATTCCATTTACTGTTGTATAGAAATAAAAACAATGGCCCTAGTCAGGTACAGTTCAGTGATGTTCACCAGCCTCCTCCTCCCTACAGTTTCTGATCAGTTCATCCAACAAGAAAACTGAGCATTATTTCATGGCAGTCATTTTCCCAGCCCACTGTAGAGGCACCATTTTCAACCAAGAATTGCAATACCTGTGAACATATTGAAGATACCTGTTTGTTTGATGTCGGACTGGTGCTTTATTTTCAAAAGGAGAAGTCCTCAATATTTAAACCCAGGAGGCTTTTGAGACTCACAAAAGGCTCCCCTCGCTCAAAATGTGAAAGATTATACATCCCAGCAGCTATTCGGCATCAGGAATTCCCAGAATAAATTGCTCTGTGGTGGGCATGAGATTTGTAAGAGTCTCATCGACATTCATGGAGTTATTTATAGGATATTACTGCACAGAAGGCAACATGTCCGCACCCTGCTCCGTGCCAGTTTCCAAAAAAAGAGCCACCTACCTACTTTTTTTCCCTTGCCATTTTTGATTTTTTTTCTTTTTCGAAGTATTTATCAAGCCCTTTAGCGAAAGTCATTATTTATTCTGCTTCCAACTGAATTTATGGTTGGCCGTTCCATTGACGACCCTCTGCAAAGTATTTTTCCCAAAATTCTCCAAACCGTCCTCTCTATTTAGCTGAAGTCTTATGTTTTCTAGTTACTGACTCTGTGACCAGTACAAATAGTTATTCTCTGCTTTAGCAGAATCCTTCATCCTTTTGTATACATAACGGGACCCTGAATTTTTCATATTTAGAGGTATCCCTGGCTGCTTTAGGCAGTTGCCTCATCCACTCGCAAAGTCCTGCAATTTAATGTGGAAAGGATCAGGATAAGAACAGGAAAGTAACCTGCTCAAATGTAACTGCCAGGCCAGAGGAAACAGGCCAGGTAAAAATCAGCTCCTCAGTTCCCTTTAATAATACATTACGTGGGCCAAATTTGCACCTGGATAAGGAGGTGCATTTTGGTGCGCAAATGATCACATATCAGGCTGGATTCTGCATTGGGAAATCTCAGCACACCTGCCATTTTGAAATCAATTAACGAGCTGTTAACCATGTTAACAACTCAATTGTCCGCAATTTTTCACTGCCCACTATATTTTCCAGGCATCAAGGGCGGGATTCTGTGATCCTGAGGCTAAGTATTGACGCCGTCGGAAACGCCGTCGTGTTTCTCAACGGCATCAACACGGCCTCTGGATAAGAAATTCTGGCCCCTACAGGGGGCCAGCAGGGCACTGGAGCAGTTCACGCTGCTCCAGCTGCTGATCCCGGCGTCAACTGGACGCCGTGGGATCCGCGCATGCGCACCGGTGCCATCGCGCGCATGCGCAGTGGCTTCCTTCAACTCACCGGCCCCGACACAACATGGCGCAAGACTACAAGGGCCGGTGTGGAGGAAAGGAGACTGGCAGCCAGAGGCCGGCCCGCCGATCAGTGGGCCCTGTTAACGGGCCAGGCCACTTCAGAGGCCCCCCCCCCCCCCCCCCCCCCCTGTCCCCCCCAGGGTCGGACCCCCCTCCCCCCACACAGGACCCCCCCCCGGGACCATTCAACGCCGCGGTCCCCCCAGCTGAGAGCAGGTGTAGATGGTGCCAGCAGGACTCGCCCTTTTTAGACGGCCGGACGGCCCATCCCGGGCCCAGAATCGGCAGGCCGGCCGCATAGAGTGGCCCCCCACCGGCGCCATGCCAACCGCGCCATTGACATTGTTTTCCGCTCAGCGGAGAATCACGTGCCACGTCGGGGCAGCGTGGCACGATTCGCACCGGTCGTGGGGATTCATAGCCCAGCCCGGGCTGACAGAATCCCGCCCCTTATGTCAAAATGTTTCGTAATCTTTTACGTCAGCTATAACGAGACAGCACAGGGCAGGTAGAAAAGGCCTGCCACTAGGAACATGATTTAATGTACTTGCAGATTCTTCTGGGGAGGTTTAGCAGTGTGTCATGTGAGAGTACCTTTAAGAAATGGGTGTTTAAGAAAAGTACCTTTAAGGAGGGGGTGTTTAAGAAATGTACCTTTAAGAAATAGGTGTTTATCAGTGATGTCTGAGTGTGGGTGGAGCTGGGCTGTGTCAGCTTTTTACTTTCGTTTTAGGCTGTTTGCTGCAGGGTGTGTTTTAGTTTTCATGTTGGAGCTAAAGCTAGACAGAGCAGGTGTACTGTTGTTCTCTCTGCCATGAAAAGACTATCTCTTGATCATTTGGTGAATTAAGAATTATAAATGTTTTCAGTAGTGAATGTAAACCTCATGTGCTTCTGTTAAAAGGTGTTTCTTTTGTCTTCTGGATGTTGTTTGGGAAGTTATTAAGGATTACTTAGTGTTGTATTCTTTAGGGGTTTTATTTGAATTAATGGTTGCTAAGATGTTCACTGTATGTTTAAAAAGGTTCACTTGAGTTCATAGAATAAACATTGTTTTGCTTTAAAAAATACTTTTCCATTTCTGCTGTACCACACCTGTAGAGTGGGCTGTGTGCTCCCCATACCACAATCTATAAAAGGTTGTGGGTCAGTTGAACCCCATGATATACTTTGGGGTTCTCTAAACCCTGGCCCATAACAATTGGGGGCTCGAGGGGGATAAAAGTATATCTACTGGATTGGCTTAGTGAAATTAAAGACAGTGAGGGGTGAGCATTTTGTGGTTGCTTTTCAGGAGTGGTGTTTCAGTCTAAGTGGGGAGTGTGTTGTGGACAATGGCTCTTTCGGAGGCTCAGAAGTTTTTGGGGGTGGAGACGGTCACACACAGTACCTTACGGACAGAGACCAAAAGCAGACTGTTAGATTTGGCAAAAAACATTGCAGTTAACATTACCTGACAAAATACGAAAAGATGAGGTAATTCTGGCGGTGGCTAAGCATTTAAATTTGCCTGAGATACATTTTGACTAATTGGAAATGGCAGAAATTCAGTTACAAATTAAACAAATGGAACATGAGAAAGAATTAAAGCAGCTTGAATCTCAGAAAGAGAAAAAAGAAAGTGAGTGGAAAAAGAAAGAGAGAAAGAGGAAAAAGAAAAGGAGAGAGAAGAAAGGAGAAAAGAAAGAATCGCTGGAGCAGAACAAAAAGAAAGGGAAAGGGAGATACAGATCATGGAAAAAGATAATGAGAGTTTGAACTTCAGAAAATGGTCATGAAACATGACAGTCAGTTGAAATTGGCAGACGTAAAGGGAAAAGTACAGTTGGATGATAGTGATGAGGATAGTGAGAAAGAGCGTCATGGTTGAAGGCTTGGTGGGGATCTATTTAAATATGTCGAACCATTGCCAAGATTTGACGAGAAGGAGGTGGAAGCCTTTTCATTTCATTTTAGAAGGTAGCTGAACAACAGAAATGGCCACAGGACATGTGGGTATTACTGATTTAAACAAAGCTGATAGGAAGGGCTAGTGAAGTGTTTGCATCACTACCGTAGGAGGTATCTGAGACGTATGAGGAGGTGAAAAAATCCTTCTTAGGTGCATATGAACTAGTGCTTGGAGCTTACAGACAAAGGTTTAGAAATTTAAGGAAAGAATTTGGTCAAACATACATGTTTGAAAGGCTCAAACAGAGTAATTTTGATAGGTGGAAAAGGGCTTTGAAAATAGACCAAACGTATGAAGCTCTCAGAGAAATTATACTTTTGGAGGAGTTTAAAAATTCAATTCCTGATGTAGTGAGAACTCATGTGGAAGAGCAGAGGATTAAAACTGCGAGGCTAGCAGCAGAAATAGCAGATGATTATGAATTAGTTCATAAATCAAAGCTTGGCTTCCGACATCAGTTTCAGCCTGTGAGGGATAGAAACTGGGGACGTGAGAAATACTCAAGTGGCAAAAGTAAAGGTGATCTGATGGGAGATAATAAGGAGAGTGTACCTCAGATTAAAAAAGAAATCCAGGAGGGTGGAAGAGACATGAAAAGTTTCAAATGTTTTCACTGTAATAAACTAGGCCATGTAAAGTCACAGTGTTGGTGGTTGAAGAAAAGCACTGGGAAGGCTGATGTGGTAAAGGGGATAAGTCATTGGGGTTTGTTAAAGTGGTAAAGGAAGGCCCAATTGAAGCGAAGGAGGTACAAAAGATTGTACAGCCTGATCAAGAGGTGATTGATAAGAAGGTGCAAGATCTCGTTAAAAAAATTACTTGTGTGGGTAAAGTTTATTCATGTGTATCAGGAGGAGGAGGTAAAGAAGTCACAATTTTAAGAGATATGGGAGCTAGTCAATCTGTAATGGTAAGAGATGAGGAGTTATGTAGTTTGGGACGAATGTTGCCAGAAAAGGTGGTAATATGTGGAATTCAGGGTGAGAGTAGTGTTCCATTATATAAGGTAAGGTTGGAAAGTCCAGTGAAGAGTGGTGAAGTGGTAGTCGGAGTAATAGAGAAACTATCATGTCCAGGAATACAGGAAAATTGGCGGAGTTACAACAGAAAGATGAAGAAATAAAACAGATGTATCAGAATGCATATACGGAAGAGGAATCTGAGTGTATAACAGAGTGTTATTACCGTAAAAGTAATGTCTTGATGAGAAAATGGAGACCTTTACATATGCAGGCGGATGAAAAGTGGGCAGATGTTCATCAAGTAGTATTGCTGGTAGGGGATAGAAAGGAGGTGTTGCGAGTTGCACATGAGGTACCAGTGGGAGGTCATTTGGGAATAAGGAAAACTCAAGCTAATATATAAAAACATTTTTATTGGCCTGGACTACATAAAGATGTAGTTAAATTTTGTCAATCATGTCACACATGTCAAGTGATAGGGAAACCTCAAGCAGTGATAAAGCCAGCGCCCTTAATACCCATTCCAACATTTGAGGAACCTTTTGCAAGGGTCCTAATTGATTGCGGAGGACCGCTTCCTAAAACAAAAAGTGGGAATCAATATCTTTTGACTATAATGGATGTGTCTACTAGGTTTCCAGAGGCCTTTCCAGTACGTTATATTACAGCTAAAAAGATTGTGGAGGAGTTACTTAAATTCTTTACTATTTACTGTGGACTACCCACAGAAATACAATCGGATCGAGGATCGAATTTTATCACAGGGTTATTCAAAGACATATGGATAGTTTAGGAATAAAACAATTTAAATCAACTGCGTACCATCCAGAATCGCAGAGAACGTGAGAAAGGTGGCATCAGACATTAAAGACAATGTTGAGGGCTTAGAGTCACGATTATCAAGAGGATTGGGATAAATGAATTCCATTCGTACTGTTTGCAATTAGGGATGCTCCCAATGAGTCAACCGAATTCAGTCCTTTTGAACTAATTTTTGGTCATGAGGTAAGAGGACCGCTTAAATTGATTAAGGAAAAATTGGTGAGTGAGAAATCAGAAATTACATTATTGGATTATGTGTCAAATTTTAGGGAATGATTAAATAGAGCAGGTGAATTGGCTGGGCAACATTTGAAAGTTGCACAAAATGCGATGAAACGGGCCGTAGACAAGAAATCCACAGTTCGTAGTTTTGCCAGTGGAGATAAGGTTTTAGTGTTGTTCCCAGTGGTAGGTGAGCCTTTAAAAGGTACGTTTTGTGGACCATATCAGATTGAAAGGAAATTAAGTGAGGTGAATTATGTGGTAAAAACACCAGATAGAAGGAAGACTCACCGAGTGTGTCATGTGAATATGCTTAAAAGGTACTTTGAAAGGGAAGGAGAGAAAAAGGAGGTTTTAATGATTCTAACTCAAAGTGACGAACCAAATCCAGATGATTGTGAATTTGACATACCACAAATTAAATTGGAAAATGAGGATGTTCTTAAAAATTGGGATAAATTGTTGAGGAAAAAAACAAACTGACCTGAAAGAGTTATTGATATCACATGGGCAAGTTTGTGGAGATAAATTGGGAAGTATTAAAATGGCTACACATGATGTAGATGTGGGAAAGGCTGTTCCGATCAAACATCATCCATACAGACTTAAACCTTTAAAATTGGCACAGGTTAACAAAGAGATTGAGAGTTTGCTTAAAAATGGCATAATTGAAGTCGGTTGCAGCCAATGGAGCTCACCCATAGTGATGGTGCCTAAACCAGACGGTACCCAATGGTTGTGTGTGGACTATAGAAAGGTTAATGCAATTACAAGAACGGACTCTTATCCTATCCCACGTTTGGAGCATTGCATTGAGAAAGTGGGACAATCAGCTTTTATTTCTAAACTGGATTTACTTAAAGGTTACTGGGCGTTATCCGAATGGGCGAAAGAGATTTCAGCTTTTGTGACTCCAGATGGTATATACCAATTCAAAGTTATGCCATTTGACATGAAAAACACACCAGTTTTTCAACGGTCAACTAACAAAGTCATTTCAGGATTACCCAATTGTGCGGTATGCATCGACGATCTGGTAATTTTCAGCCAGGTATGGACAGAACATTTAAAACATCTGATCAAGCTATTTGATCGACTTCAGGAGGTGGGTTTGGTGATAAACCAAGCCAAAAGTGAATTTAGAAAAGCCCAAGTCACTTTCCTTGGCCATACAATTGGACTGGGTCGAATGGTCCCACGGGATGTGAAAACAAAAGTTATTGGGGAGTTTCCGATACCCTCAAGACAATGGGAAATAATGCGTTTTCTTGGCATGAGTGGATTTGATCGAACGTTTGTGCAAACTTTTTGAGGCGTGGTTGCTCCACTGATGGACTTGCTGAAGACACGTCAAAAATTTCAATGGACAGCGGACTTTCAACAGGCCTGAAAGCCTATTTGACTGCCTGAAAGCTGTGATCACCAATGCTCATGTGTTGGAGAATTACAAGGGACTCTGTAATCAGATTGAACTAAAGTATCTGACTTTAAAGAGAAATGCTGAGGCATAGAGAAATGGATGGATTGTGCAGAAACCTTCTTGTTCAAAAAGACTGTCAATCGAGAAGGATTTCAGTTGGAGGAAGAACAAAAATGGACTATATTATTATATCTGTTTGCGTGTTATTTTTTGAAACAAAAAAGTATATTTACTGTGTGCATTTCTTAAAGGATGGAGAAAAGGTGAAAAGTGAACCATCTTGAAGTTGATGGTTTATTTTTTTTATCTTGGGAGGAGGTGTCATGTGAGAGCACCTTTAAGAAATGGGTGTTTAAGAAATGTACCTTTACGAAATGGTGTTTAAGACATGTACCTTTAAGAAATGGGTGTTTATCAGTGATGTCAGAGTGTGGGTGGAGCTGGGCTGTGTCAGCTTTTTACTTTCGTTTTAGGCTGTTTGCTGCAGGGTGTGTTTTAGTTTTGTTTTCAGTGTTGGAGCTGAAGCCAGACAGAGCAGGTTCACTGTTGATCTGTCTGCCATGAAAAGACTATCTCCTGATCATTTGGTGAATTCAGAATTATACATTCTTTCAGTAGTGAATGCAAACCTAATGTGCTTCTGTTAAAATATGTTTCTTTTGTCTTCTGGATGTTGTTTGGGAAGTTATTAAGGATTACTTAGTGTTGTATTCTTTAGGGGTTGTATTTGGATTGATGGTTGCTAAGATGTTCACTGTATGCTTAAAAAGGTTCACTTGAGTTCATAGAATAAACGTTGTTTTGCTTTAAAAAATACTTTTCCATTTCTGCTCTACCACACCTGTAGCGTGGGCCGTGTGCTCCCCATACCACAATCTATTAAAAGTTGGGGGTCAGGTTAACTCCATGATACACTTTGGGGTTCTCTAAACCCTAGCCCATAACAAGTGTCTGTATGGTTTTTAATTACTTTTTTGAAATCTCGCCTTCAATGAATAATAGACTGCTTTGAGAGAGGGAGCCCTTTATCAATTCTAACTGTAACCCTGGCATTACCCCTCTGCCATGTGGTGTCATTGTCTGCAGTGCCAATTGTGCTTGGAGCCCTTTTTTGCACCACAGCTTCTGAGAACCCAGAAGTTACGCATTCACACCAAGGTGCAATTCATATTCCTCTGTGGATGTAGCTGCAACAAAAATTCAACACTGCATTTATATTTTATTGTTACTCAGTCACAAGAGCAGACTATATTGTGGAATCTAAAGTCATGAGAAAAAAAGCATGAGAAGCATCCTTTCCTGTCCCAAAGCGTGGTACATTGGCGAGACCATGCAGTCACTGCGACAATAGATGAACAGATATCGCACGACAATCGCCAGGCAGGAATGTTCCCTTCCAGTCGGGGACACTTCAGCAGTCAATGGCATTTAGCCTCAGATTTTCGGGTAAGCGTTCTCCAAGGCGGCCTTCAGGACACGCGACAGCGCAGAATCGCCGAGCAGTAACTGATAGCCAAGTTTCGCACACATGAGTACGGCCTCAATCGGGACCTTAGATTCATGTTGTATTACATTCACCCCCGCCATCTGGCCTGGGCTTGCGAAAACCGACCAACTGTCCTGGCTTGAGACAATTCAGACCTCTTTAACCTGTGATTATCCCTCTCTCCAGTCGCTCCATCTGGACCTGTAAAGACTTAATTACCTGCAAAGACTCGCATTCAAAATATCGTCTTGCATCATTGACTTTGTCTATATGTGATTCTGAAACACACCTATTCATTCACCCGAGGGAGGAGCTGCGCTCCGAAAGCTAGTGATTGTTGGACTATAACCTGGTGTTGTAAGACTTCTTACTGTACAAAAATGTAGCCAGGGCAAGAAAAGTGTAGCTAAAGGAGAGATTTGATAGATTGGGGTTATTTTCCTTGGAACAAAGAAGGCCGAGGGGTGACTTAATGGAGCTGTACAAAATCATGAGGGGATGTGATAGAGTGGATAGGATAATATTGTTTCCCTGGTGGAGAATTCTAGAACCAGGGGACATAGATTCAAGATAAGTGCAGAAGGTGTAGAGAGGACATGAGGGAAAACATTTTCACACCGAAGGTAGTGGGAGTCAGGAATTTGCTGTCCACTTTGGTGGTGGAGGCAGAGACCCTAAGCGTTTTTAAAAATACCTGGTTCTGCACCATAAGTGCTGTAAGATACAGGACTATAGACTGGACGCAGGAAGGTGGGATTAGAAAGGGCACCTGCGTGTCCTCAGGCTGGCATGGACAAGATGCAATGAATGGCCTCCTTATGTGCAGTAACCGTTCTATGATTCTATGTGGGAAAATGTGAACTTGTCCACTTTGGCAGGAAGGATAGAAAAGCAGTATATTATTTAACTGGAAAGGGATTGCAGAACACGGTGGCGCAGTGTCCTGACACATTAATCACATAAATTTGACAAGTGATTAGTAAGGCAAATTGAATGTTGGGATATACTGCAACAGGAATGGAATATAAAAGTGAGGAAGTGTTACTGCAGCTGTACGGGGCCATGGTAAAACCATAGCTGGAGTACTGCGTACAGTTTGGTCTCCTTATTAAAAAAAAAAATAATTGCTTTGGATGCAGTTCAGAGAAGGTTCATTCAACCCATTTCTGGGATGAGGGGCTTATCTTATGAGGAAAGGCTGAACAGGTTAGGCCTATACCCATTGAAGTTTAGAAGAATGAGAAGTTATCTTATTGAAACATGGGATGTTTCTTCTTGTGGGGGAATCTTGGACTCGGGGACTTGGTTTAAGAATAAGAGGTCTCCATTTTTAAGACAACAATGAGGATAATTTGTTTTCTCCCAGAGGGCCATTAGAGTATGGAATTCTCTTCTCCAGAAGGTGGTGGAAGCTGGGTCTTTACATTTATTCAAGGCTGAGTTAGAATGACTTTTGTAGGGCAATGGAGTCAAGATTATGGGGGGCAGGCAGAAAAGTGGAGATGAAACCACAACCAGATCAACCATTATCTCATTGAATATTGGAGCAAGCTTGAATGGCCAAATGTCCTTCTCCTGCTCCTAAGTCCTATGTTCCTATGAGTTAGGAACATTCTAAAAGGTGTGTAAAATATTTTCACAGCTTCTAATGGCACATTAGGTGCTGTATTGCAATATAGATGCGTTTTTAGTAAAGTGACTCATCATAAGAATCTGTTCTTACATTGATCAGCATTATGCATTTGTTCACCTGCATTACGATGAAAGCTTTATAGTGCAATGAAAAATATAAAAATATACCCTCTACTGTCAGTTTTTTTTGAGCGCTGATTTAACTCAACTGCTGGGTCTGGCTGTTTTATTTTAAAAATACTTTTAAAGCTAGCAACATTGTTCTGCACTTTCTCTCCTTCCATTGATTGACAGGTTCTCTGCTTTGAAATAGAAATAGCATCTGTTCTGTCAATGGAGCTGGAAACCTATTATGGCATCTGTTCCATTATGAATGTTTGGCTGAGTTTCAAAAGCTTCAATTTAGCAGGTAGTCTGAGAACTATTGACACTTTTACCAGCCTATGTATGCCTTGATATAAATTCTTGCATGTTTATAAATGTAATAGGCACTTAAAAAATGTTTTTTACCTTGCTTTTTGTCGCTGATAGCGTGTTTGCATTCAATTGTTAGAGATTTAATGTTTCTTCAATTATTTAAAAATCATTACCATTGCTATCACATTGCCCCCGAGGAATGTATACACTGCATAGTGGGTGGTGAGTGGTTATGGAAGATACAGGTGGGCATAGAGGGGACATGGGTAATGACAAGACATAGGAATGGGTGTTTGGGTGAGCATGAAGGAGGTTAGGGATGATGTTCAGGGATCTTTAAACAATGTTGGGAGCTTGACTGCTGTGTTGGAGAACTGAAGTGGGCCTTCTAACTGGTCCGCCTCTGCACCCACACTCATACATTCCATCGCAGATCACAAAATGCACTGCAAAGTTGACCTCAGTGAAAAGACAAAAATGGCATGCAAAGTCACACAGGGGTCAGGTGAGCTGCCAAAGTGTTCAGGCTAGTTTCTTACTTTCTTTCCTAGACAAAGAGTCAGTCCATATTATCTCAAAAATACTAGAGCAACTTTGTCAGATACAACTTCCTCGTGGAATTCTGAACTGGCTACCTTGCTTTAATCCATGGCTTTCTTAAAGAGCATGTGTTTGAATTCATATCACGACCACTTATCCACTTTACATCAAGTGTAGGGCTAGGAAAAAGAGAATATGTTGGTGACTAAATGAAGCTGAACCCTTTAGGATCATGGAACATGATTAGCGAAACTCTATGTCCACTTTAGGATTAGCTAAACCCCTTTGCTTCATGATTGTCAACTGAAATCTAACTGAAGGGGTTATCCTTAATTGAACTTACACATTGGAGAAAAAGTTCATCACCCTGCCCCAATTAGGTGTTTTTTATGTTACGTGGATTTGTGCCTTTCATTGATCTGATTTATGTGGTAATGATTGGTTCTTACCTGTGAGGTTGCCATGATTAAAGCAGTAAGGAGAGTTGGAATCCAGCCAGTCCCAAAATATGATAGTGTTAACCAGGCCAGAAACTCTAAGAGGAAGAGGTGACCAAGGTAGAGGGAGAAAAACACCATGTCTGTTTTAAATAGTTTCATATCCTCTGCTGTCTTCCGCAAGGCCCGAAAATCTTCAACCAACTCAGTCTGAAACCAAATGAATTGAAAGATCACTGAAACTTCAATGACTGCCATGTAATCAACTTTTTATAAACTGAATTCTTTGCTCAAGAGTTAGATGTCAATACTGGAATGAATCACTTTCCCCAGATACAGAGTCACAGTCCAATTACACGAACAGTGTTCCTTAGCCTAGGACTAATTTTCAGCCACATTTTCTCAAAATGGATCAAAATAAGCTATGGCACCCGGGAGACACTGGATAAAAAGTAACATTCAAACTTATTTCATTTCAATGATAGAACTGGTTGACCTTGATTGATTGATTAATTTGATTTATTTTCACATGTACCGAAGTACAGTGAAAAGTATTTTTCTGCGGCCAAGGGAACGTACACAGTACATACATAGTAGACAAACAAAGAATAATCGACAGAGTACATTGACAAATGGTACATTGACAAACAGTGATTAGTTACAGTGCGGAACGGGGCAAACAAAGCAAATATATGAGCAAGAGCAGCATAAGGCGTCATGAAGTGTTCTTGCAGGGAACAGATCAGGGAATAGATCAGTCTGAGGGAGAGTCATTGAGGAGTCTAGTAGCTGTGGGGAAGAAGCTATTCCTATGTCTGGATGTGCGAGTCTTCAGACTTCTGTATCTTCTGCCTGATGCAAGGGCTTGGGTGGGAGGGGTCTCTTTGATGTCCCTTTAATGTCATTGCACAAGAGGAGTCAAACCCAAGTGCTGTTCCCAAGTGCAGAAGGGCAGAGGGTTGAGATAATTGGACCAGTGTTTGTTATTCTAATTCAATCCCCAAGTGAAAGCCATGCCTCTGGTCTTACTTTTCTATTTGTGTTACAAATGTGGAGGACGAGGAAGCCCATTCCCAATGGCCCTGAAGGTCACCGCAGCCCTGAACCGTTACACCACCAGATTATTCCAGGGCTCGAGTGGGGACTTGTGCGGTCTATATCCCACAAGTGCATCCATGAGGTCAAAAATGAGGTCAAAGCTGACTATGTCAACTTTGAGCTGGACCAAGCCCATCAAGATGCCCGGGCTGCAGGATTCTCCACCATAGCCGGGATGCCCCAGGTCCAGAGGGTAATGGATGGTAAGCATGTTGTCGTGCACGCACCGGGGCATCAGGGAGTACACCAACAGGAAGGGGTTCAACCCTCTGAGCGTTCAACTTGTGTGTGCCCACCACCTCCGGATCATCTATGTGTACGCACGCTTCCCAGGAAGCTTGCATTACAGCTACATCCTGGGGCACTCGAAGATCCCTGCTGTCTTCAAGGACCACCCCAAATGGATTGGTTGGCCTGTGGGGATTAACAGGTATTAGGTGAGGAAATTAATGCCCATTGATAGTATTACTATTCTACCAAATAACCTGGTACATAGAGTTGTCAGCTCACAATAAAGAATAACTTTTCAGGTGAGATTTGAAACAGCATGGGAACAATGCAACCTATGGGTGGCACGGTGACACAGTGGTTAGCACTCTGCCTCACAGCGTCAGGGACATGGGTTCAATTCCAGACTCGGGTGACTGTGTGGAGTTTGCACTTTCTTCCAGTGTCTGCGTGGTGCTCCGATTTCCGGCCACAGTTCAAAGATGTGCAGGTTAGGTGGATTGGCCATGTTAAATTGCCCCTAAGTGTCCAAACGTTATGTGGGGTTACGGGGATAGGGCCTCAGTAGGTGTGGTGATATGCCTGTGAATAATATTGTATACACTCAACAATGCGACTTCCAACCAGTAGTTGGCGTCAGACATCAGTCATGTGACATCTGGCTATTGCCAGAAGGTTGTAAGGTATATACTGTACCAGGATTGGTGCAATAGGATTGTTCCAGGAGAGTCCATGTAACTCAATCAGTAACTTAGTCTGTATAGCATTCTGATTGTTACCTTACCATGTGTACATTCTAGTTAAGTCACCAGCAGTTCTGTATGAATCATTGCAAAGACAATGGGCGGGATTCTCCAACCCCCCGCCGGGTCGGAGAATCGCCGGGGGGCGGCGTGCATCCCACCCCCGCTGAGTTCTCCGGCACCATAGATTCGCCGGGGCCGGGAATTGCGCCGTGCCGCTCGGCGGGCCCCCCCAGGCGATTCTCCGGCCTGCAATGGCCGAAGTCCCACTGCTGTAATGCCTGTCCCACCGGCGTGAATCAAACCACCTCCCTTACTGGCGGGACTGGCAGCACGGGCGGGCTCCGGGGTCCTGGGGGGGGGGGGGGGGCGATCTGGCCCAGGGGGGTGTCCCCACGGTGGCCTGGTCCGCGATCGGGGCCCACCGATCCACGAGAGGGTCTGTGCCGTGGGACACTCTTTTCCCTCCGCGTCGGTCATCGCCTCTGCGATGGCCGACGCGGAAGTGACCCCTCCCCTGCGCATGTGTGCGGATGACGTCAGCAGCAGTTGATGCTCCCGCGCATTCGCGGACTTCTGCCGGCCGCCGAAGTCCCTTCGGCCCCGGCTGGCGTGGCGCCAAAGGCCTTCCACACCAGCCGGCGGGACGGCAGCCACTCCGGCGTGGGCCTAGCCCCTCAAGGTGAGGGCTTGGCCCCTAAAGGTGCGGAACGGCCAGAGTTGTTCCCGCCACTCCATCCCGTCGGGACCCCCCGCCCTGCCGGGTAGGGGAGAATCCCGGCCAAGGTCACAGAACATGATGCTCTTTCGGAGAGTCGATGTAGATGTGATGGCCTCCTTCTGCACTGCAGCAGTATTATAATACTCTAGCTATGTTGAGGGCGTGGGAGTGACAAAAATAATCATTTTTTAAACACACTCCTTCAGCCCATTTATGTCCTGTGTTGCTGAACTAAAATTTAGGATTATCCAAAGTGATGGGAAGTCACAAATATTCCCAGTTCACATACAACCATCGGCAAAGCAGAGCTTCATCCCGACTCCTCCCCCACCCCAGCCAGGGAGCCTGCAGTGGGTGTTTGCTGTCAGTGGGACCGGAAGATCTTGCTGGAGAGAACAGCCTGAACATCCTCCCCCCCCCCCCCCCCCCCCCATGTATATTGTTGAAACCCATTATTTACGTCTTATCATATTTACTGATGGTTTCATCCTTTTTCCTTATGTTGTGTACCCTTTGTCACTGCCACCTGCCCTCAAATCATGTCTGTCTGGATAGGTACTCCCAAAGTCTCTGAAGTAAGAGTTTTGTATCTTGTGCCCATCGCGGTGATGTGTGTTAGTGTCAGATAGCAGAACCTTTTCCATTTCACTCACTCCTAGATCTAGGGCAGCAGCAGATCTATGCAGCATCATTAGTTTATTTCTCTTAATAATTTATAGGATCTGGACATCATTGTCTAGGCCAGCATTTATTGTGCATCTCTAATTGCCCTTAAAAAGGTGGTGGTGAGCTGCCTCTTGAACTGCTGCAGTCCATGTGGTAAAGGTGTATCCACAGTGCTGTTAGGGAGGGAGTTCCAGGATTTTGACGCAGTGACAGTAAAGAAACGGTGATATATTTCCAAGTCAGGATTGAAAGTGGTTTGGATGGGAAATTCCAGGTGTGGTATTCCGATGTATCGGTTGCTCTTGTCCTTCTAGATGGTAGTGGTCATGTGTTTGGAAGGTGCTGTCTAAGGAGCCTTGCTGTGTACTGCAGTGCATCTTGTAGATGGTACACACTGCTGCTACTGTATGTCATTAGTGGAGGGAGTAAATGTTTGTGGAAGGGGTGCCAGTCAATCGGCCTGCTTTGTCCTAGATGGTGTCAAACCTCTCGAGGGTTGTTGGAGTTGCACTCATCCAGACAAGTGGAGAGTATTCCATCACACTCCTGACTTGTACCTTACAGATGGTGGACAGGCTTTATGAGGGAGAAGGTGCTTTATTCGCTGCAGGATTCCTAGCCTCTGACCTGCTCTTGTAGCTACAGTATTTATATTATTTATGCATAGCTTAGGACAGACTTCCCTGAGGAACTCCTGCAGTGATGTCCTGGAACTGAGGTGATTGACCTTCAATAAATAAAACCAGCCTATTTTGTAACAAGTAGGACTCCAACCAGCAGATAGTTTTCCCTTCGACTCCCATTCTTGATATCACAAAGAGTGTATCAAACTGGCTGAAGACTGACATCTGTGTTGCTGGGGACCTATGGAGGAGACTGAGATGGATCATCCACTTCGAGCTTCCGGCTGAAGATTGTTGCAAATGCTTTAGCGTTATCTTTTGCACCGAAATGCTGGGCTCCTTGATCATTGAAATTGGCAATATTTAACAATAATCTTTATTAATGTCACAAGTAGGCTTACATTAACACTGCAATTAAGTTACTGTGAAAATCCCCTCGTCGCCACACTCTGGCGCCTGATCGGGTACACTGGGGGAGAATTCAGAATGTTCAATTCAGCTAACAAGCATGTCTTTTGGGACTTGTGAAAGGAAACGGAGCACCCGGAGGAAACCAACCTCCTCCTCCAATGAGATGTTTAATTTTACACTACCATTCACGGCTGGATGCGGCAGAACTGCAGAACTCAGATCTGATCTTGGTTGTGGAATCGCTTAGATCGGTTAGTTGCCGCTTACGCTGTTTAGCACGCAAATGGTTCTGTGTTGTAGCTTCACCAGGTTGACACCAAAGATTTAGGTCTGTCTGGTGTTGCTCCTGGCACGTCCTTCTGCATCCTTCATTGAACCAGAGTTGACCCCTGGCTTGGTGGTAATGGTAGAGTGGGGTTATGCCAGGCCCTGGGATTACAGATTGTGGTTGAGTACAATTCTGTTGCAGCCGATGATCCACAGAGCCTTTCGGTTACCCAGTCTGGATTTGCTAGATCGGTTCAAAATCTATTCCATTCAGCATGGTGGTAGTGCCACACAAGACGCTGGAGGGGTTCCTCAATGTGAAGACCGGACTTTCTTTTCACAAGGACTGTGTGGTGGTGGTCATTTCTACCAATACTGTCATGGGCAGATGCATCTGTAGCAGTCAGGTTGGTGAGGATGAGGGGAAGTATGTTTTTCCATCTTGTTGGTTCCCTCACCACCTGCCCCACTACACCCACGCCAGGCAGCCCTGGGTAAAACATGCCAGCTTGGCACCCTGACAGTACCAAACTGGCACCATCAGGCTGGCACCTAGCTGGCACTGCCAGGGTGGCACCAGCAGTGTCATGCACCACCCTTCCTGAAGGGTCTGTAGCTGGGGGCTTCCGATCCCCTGAGAGACCCCACTTGTGCCATTCCATCTAGTCCCCGTCCGTGGGGACCAGTGCTGAACTGCGCTTGTCCAAGGTCTCGGAGGTGAGGGGGTTGAATCCCAAGGTCTCAGATACCTCAGGAATCTGCACATTATAACACGGCATACTGCCTCGCTCTAATATGCATATTTGCTAAAACGTGTTCCCGCCCATTGTGGATGACATTCATATTGAAACACCTCGCGAGATCGCAATGAATCCCACGAGGTGTTGCGAGCTGGGAAGATCCCGGGAGCGGGGTCTCCCAGTTGTCAACGGCCACGTGAGCTGCTTATCGGGCGCAGCATGGCTGTTGGTTCACACCCATGGTTTTGAACTGAACTTTTTGAACTGAACCCCCTTTCCCGCTGCAAGCTGCTATGTAGACTGATCCGGCAGATCCCCTCTGATTCAGTATGCTCTGTGGCATAGCCTGTGATATTATGCTGATGGACGTGGCAAGCAGCCATCCAGCTCATTTGCAATCTGGGCCTTGGACCAACTCTCGTTTGGGATTGGTGGAGTTTTTCAGAAACTTCTGGAAAAGGAGATGCAAGCCCCATTTTGTCAGTTCTGTGAAAGATCCAGGCATGATGCAGCTTTAAAGCACTCTCTCAGTGTTCTCTCTGCCTGCCGATTTAAGAGGCTCCCAGCCGGACGTGCAGAAGGCATTCCTATTTAAACATCTTCAGGCAGCAGATAGACCTGTGAAGGGCACTACTGGTTTGAAAGGCTGCAATCAGGTTCTCCCACCAGGTGTGTAACAGTTTAATCCTCTGCCTGAATGGCTGGGAAAAGCCCAGTCTGAGAACTCTCTTCACGATGCAGCCAGAATCTTTGCCCAGAGATCAGGCAAGCAGTTGAAAGACAGAGTGGATATAAAATCTGCTGTAAACACGCAGGTAGTAATATCTCGGGGAGACTGAGAGTCCATCTGGTGGTCGCATGATAGAATTGCACAGACCAAATATCCTGGGCGCGATTCTCCGCAAATGCGGAGAATCGTAAAGGCTGCTGTGAAACTGGCCATTTTTCACGGCAGCCTCCGCGCCCCCTCCCGGGACCTGATTCTCCCCCCACCCCGGTCGGGGCTAGCAGCGCGGCCCCGTGAAGAACGGCATTGCGGGCTTAGTGACCGTCGCTAAGCCCGCGCGCCAAGCGTCACGGTGGCTGACGCGCATGATGACATCAGCCGCGCATGTGCGGGTTGGGCGGCTCCAACCCGCGCATGCGCGGATAACGTCATCACGCATATGCATCAAACCCCTGCATGCGCGGGCCGTCATGCCCCTAAGCAGCCCCGCGGACTGATCCTGCGGGGCGGCGGAGGAACAAAGAGTGCGCGGGTATCGGACCCGCTGCCCGCGATCGGTTGGCACCGATCGCGGGCCCATGCCACCCTTGGCACGGCCGTGGTTCTGCCGTGCCAATCGGTGCCATGGTTGTCCGGGACGGCACTTTGCGGCCGTTTTCACGAACGGTGAGAGCAGGTATGTTTCCGTTCGTGAAAACGGCCGTAAAGGCCTGGGAATTCGGCCCATCGGACAGGGGAGAATCGCTGTTCGCCGTAAAAAACGGCGAGCAGCGATTCGTGTCGTGGGGCGGCCGTGGGGGTGGGGGGGGGGGGGGGAAGAGAATAGCGGGAGGTTGGGGAAAATGTCGGGAAGGCTCTCCCGCTATTCTCCGACCCGTCGTGGGCAGCGGAGAATCGCGCCCCCTGTGTGAAGGCGATTCCCCAGAGGAATACCTACAGTCTGGGAGTTCTAATGGATGGTAGTCCTTAAAAGATTCATACTCACTGATGGTTTGCAACACCTTGCATTCTGAAGAGATAACCGCCCACAAGGACCTCCGCTCAGCAGCGAAAACCCTCAACTCTCTCATACCTCTTAACTCTGTTGTTTTTTAACATTTCCTATCTCCTTCACGTGTGTTTGTCTTGTGTGTCTAGCTGGAGGTGGGGTGGGTTTTTTGGAATAGGTAGACTAGTAGACCATTGTTCCATTATTTCCATCGTATGTTCATCTTTTACTCTTATTATAAATAAATCGATAGAATCCCTAGTGCAGAAGGAGGCCATTCGACCCATCAAGTGTCCACCAGCCCACTGAAAGAGCACCCTACCTAGGCCCACTCCCCCACCATATCCCTGTAACCCCACCTAACCTGCACATCTTTGGACTGTGGGAGGAAACTGGAGCACCCAGAGGTAACCCACGCACACACGGGGAGATAGTGCAAACTTCACATAGTCACCAAAGGCTGGATTTGAACCTGGGTCCCCGGTGCTGTGAGCCAGCAGTGCTAACCACTGTGCCACCATGTATCCCAAATCTGGTGTCTGTGCCCATTGTCGGTGATTTCATATTTTGACAAATCAGCATATTAATGCGAGATAGCTAGTCTCGCTCTAATGTGCAGAATCCTGAGATTTGGGGATCTATCCCCTGTGTCTCGGAGTCCTCAGGCGAGCATCATTTGGTACTGGTATCTACAAATGGGGACAAGACAGAACGGCACTTGTGGGGATCTCCCAGGCGATTGGAGGCCCACAGCTGCATGCCTTTTGGGCAGGGTGGTGCCCTGGCACTACTGGTGGCACATGGGCAGTGCCACCTGGGTGACAGCCTGGCATGGCCAAGGTGGGTGTTGGGGGTGGCGGGGACCATCCCATAGTGCTTTGGGGCTGGTGGGGGTCAGGGGTTGCTTTGGGGGCCTTGGGAGATTGGGACGCCATTTAAAAATGGTACAAACCAGGGCTATGTGCGGCCTGAGCCATGCGTTCCCAGCTGAGACTCCTTATACAACACGCGTTGCTGTGAGCACTCACTGTGGGACTTTGTTCCCAATTAGTTGAATTGCGTCCTAACTGTCATCTCCAGAGGGAAAAGCAGTGTGATTCCCGCTGTGTGGGTCGGCAGGATCCTGAACGCAATCCACCCCCTCTTAGTCAATTTGTTGGAGGGGGCCGTGATATACAGGTCCAGCTCCTTATATATCGGGGTGCCATGATCTCAATGATCACTAGCATCAACCCCCTTTCAAGCCAGCCCCCGCTCCCCAAGAATCCCCCGAATGGGTCTTCCTCTATGCCCTGCACCTTCAGGCCCCACCCCTTCAGGCCACATACTTGTGGCCCGGCCCCCTTCAGGCCCATTTGGGCATCTGCTGGGAGGGCCCGGGAACATGGCAAACTGTTTGGCATCCGGAGCAAATCCCATTTCAGGATTCTCCTGGAAATCTCTCGACATAGCGGGATTTACGCCAGACGCATCGAGGCTGGAAAATCGCCCACATAGTTATTTCTTCAGGCACATTTTTGGGACAATAGGGGGGGCTTTGATGGGAGAGTAGAAGAGAATTTAATTCTGCACCTAACCAAAATAACCAATCTGGGACAAAATAGTGTATGGGCAGCTTTACTTTGAATCTAATTCTTGTACATGTGGTCTTCACATGCTTGGAGGCAAAAGTGGAAAACATTGTCAAATCCCAGCACTGACATTCTTGACTTTAATGTGTATAGAATAAAACCATATCCTGAAAATGAGGACTATAATTACTTGAGGTGTTGCCTTCTATCCACACAAGTATAGATTGTACGTGATAGCACAAAAGGAGGATCAAGTTCCTTCTGGAATTGTACAAAACCCTTTCCAGGTGAAGTCGCAACCAGAGTACAGAATTACCAATATCATTCATTCGGCTTTAATGAGGAGATACTAGCCATGTACACTGTAGCCGTGGAACATTTAGATCACAGGTAACTGGAGCCTCAATTCATGTCTGATTCTTATTTGTACGCTTTTCTATGCTACTGAGCCTCTTGTTGTAGTACTGTTCCACTTGGAACAGAGAAGAACTAGACTTACTGCCCTCGTTCCCAGAAGCTTAAAAACACGTCACTATAGTGCACTGAAATTCTACAAAGGGCGTGGATGCAAAAAACTGCAGTCAAATATTGCTCATTTGAATGTAACATTTTAATCTGGCTCTGCACCCAAACTTTTGTGCATATCTATCGACATGCCAGTGTATTGCACAAAGAGGTATTTACATACTTGCTATTCTGTTCAGCAAGCACGTATGTAAAGTTTCAAGTGAAACGGTAGGATGTTAGGGAGCACCATTTTCCCCTTATTTATTTAGCACAGTACAGAGCAGTGCAGAGTGAAGGAGTGGATTGGAACATTTAAGTATAAGGGGCAGAGATCAAAACAGGCACAGACCAATGTAAAGAAAAGTCTATTGCTGCCCACAGTGTTTGTTCATGAAGGCTGCTGTGCCCACTGCAAACCCGGTTTCCTCTCCAGGTCATGGAGCAACATGCTAGTGTTAGGCTGGAGCGTTCCTTCCTCACCTGCCACCATCTATTTTTTAAATCATTTTTCACTGGCTAGGCCAGCATTTGTTGCCCATCCATAATTGCCCTTGAGAAGGTGGTGGGTGTGTAAGGTGCTGCCTAAGGAGACTTGGTGAGCTCCTGCAGTGTACCTGGTAGATGGTACACAAGGCTGCTACTATTCGGCAGTGGTGGAGGCAGTGAATGCTGATGAAAGGAGTGCCCATCAACCAGGCTTCTTTGTCCTGGATGGTGTCGAGCTTCTTGAGTGTTGTTGGAGCTGGAAGCATTCCACCACACTCCTGACTTGTGTATTGTAGGTGGTGGACAGGTTTTGGGGAGCCAAGTGGTGAGTTACTAGCCGCAGGATTTCCAGCCTCTGACCTGCTCTTGTAGCCACAGTATTAATATGGCTAGTCCAATTCAGTTTCTGTTCAATCGTCAACCCCAGGATGTTGATAGTCGTGGATTCAGTGATGGTAATACCATTGAATGTCATGGGGCGATGGTTAGATCCACTCTTGTTGGAGATGGTCATGGCCTGGCACGTGTGTGGCACGAATGTTACTTGCCACTTGTCAGCCCGAGCCTGGATATTGTCCAGGTCTTTCTGCATTTGCACATGGACTGCTTCATTATCTGTGGTGTCGCGAACACTCCCACATCTGACATTATATTGGAAAGAAGGCCCGTTGTGGCCTGGAGAATTGCCCGGGGGGGGGGGGGGGCACATTCAATGGCCCCCGACTGGCGCAGCGGGAATCCTGCGAGCACCCGAGAATGGGCAGGGGAGAATCGGGAAGCCGGTATCGGGGTGGCGGGGCACGATTCTTGCGTCCCCTGGGGATTCTCTGACCTGGCGACACAGTGGTTAGCACTGTTGCTTCACAGCGCCAGGGACCCAGATTCAATTCCCGGCTTGGGTCACTGTCTGTGCGGAGTCTGTAAATTCTCCTCGTGTGCGTAAATTTCCTCCGGGTGCTCTGGTTTCCTCCCACAAGTCCGAAAGACATACTTGTTAGGTGAATTGGACATTCTAAATTCTCCCTCTGTGTATCTGAACAGGCACCGGAATGTGGCGACTAGGGGCTTTTCAGAGTAACTTCATTGCAGTGTAAATGTAAGCCTACTTGTGATACTAATAAAGATTATTATTATTACATTGTCACTCTTTTGGACCCTGAGGAGTTTCTCCCCGGTCAAGCCCACACATAGAATTATTTTCAACACTGGGAAGCGGAGTCAGATCGGCTCCTCAAGAGATCAGGCCACCATTTTGAAAGGGTGCCCCGATCTCCAAGAGGACTTGTGACCCCCACACCCATGGGCAATGTCACCCCCCACGCATATGGGCATTAGCCCACAGCCCCCCCAAGGTGACGACACCCCACTATGGGTGGCTGAGGGCACCCCCTTTTCAGGTCTTCCCATGCCCCCTTTCGGACCCTGCACCCACCCCCCCCCCCCCCCCCCCCCCATCCCGTTCCAGGACCCTTCACACACCCCCCAAACCTTCCAGAGGCCCTTTCATACCCATCCTGCACATCCCACACTTCATACACCCTCTCCAGCCTCCTTTCATGGGCATGGCTCCCCCAGGTCCTGGCCCTTGGCACCTGGGCACCCTAACACTGCCACCCTGGAAGTGCTCCTGTCGACTTTGCAGGGCCACCTGGGAACCCATTGGTATAGATAGTTACAAATTGCCACTACAGAGTCACAAGAAAACTGTGACAACTTTATTCAAAATAACCTATGTGATCATCTCACCTTTTTCTGTCGATCCTGGTTGGGCTCACCTGGAGCTAACTCACCAATCAAAAGAGGCTTCAGAAATTTACGGACAAAGATAAGGTCTGGGTGGAAAGCCTGGAATGCATCCTGAAAAAAAACACACACGAGTTTTCAGAGCAATAATGGAAATCATTCAACATTGATCATTTGCATCCACTGAGGCTGAGAAGTGGAACATTTTGTAAGGTCTTACCCAGAATAACCACCAAACAGTCCCAGGTTAGATACAGTGTAAAATACTGCCTGCCCTGCTCCAACATTGTTCACTAGCTATAAATGCTGGGGAGGGCCAGTCGATGCAACAAGCCTCCTTGACTGTACTCTGAAAATGCCAAATCTCTATTGAGTAGTGCAAACTAGAGTGAAACTGTTTTCTCATTTCACACACAAAAGAGTAAAATCGCTTAATTCACTGTGGAGGCATGGGAGAGAAATAGAGAATTTTAAAATTCACGTGCTACAATACAACATACACATTCCAGGCACCTGGCTGCTAGCTGTACACCACTGGGCGACAGCAGCAGGAGGCTGATTGTATTTGACATGGGAATATAGGACGATGCCAAGATCATGTGATCAGCTGATGGATGGACTACTATCCAGAGAGAACATTCCAGATTTGGGAGGCAGGAGAAAACTGACAAAAATGTTCAAGTTAATTCCTTTCTCTTGAATTGTTGATGGACAAAGGCCCGTTGTGGAGGATATCACAAAGGTGAGAAAGACGAGTAGACAAGGAAGATGAAGACGTGGTGATGCCAGGCTTGGATTGGAAAAGCCTGTGGATCAAAAGGGAAAAGGATGACTGGGGAAGCATGGAGTTAGTGAGGCTTAAACAGAAGCAACTGAAAACAGTCGTGGGTCAGTTGGCATTTGTGGGGAGAACAGATGAGTCTTGGGTGCAGCATCTTTTTCAATTCAATCTGAATTTGAGAAGAACACATCAGGCTGATTGTTCCTCACACCAGTCATCTTTCTGACTCCTGATGAAGCCCAGTTTATGCCAGAATCCTGTCAATAACAAATCAGATTAATAATACAAAAATAATGAGATCAGGCTGACACACTGCTCAGGATCTCACAATGTGGTATCACGTTGCTGCAGTGGATGTAGCTAACAGACCTGATCAATTGCTGTGATATGATGATGATTCTTAAACAAGCCAATGTTGAGCTTGTATCGAGCTTTGTAATGAATGTTTACCTTTGTGTAGATTCCGTAGAAAAACATGACCGCTGGAAATCGGAATTAAAGGGAAAATCCGGCAGGAATTTGCTTGGAAGCTGCTCCCCATTCCACTGCTGCAACCTTGTGGTGTGTAATCATGATTTCCATCATATTGTCAGAGAGATGACAGAACTGGAGAAGCTCCAAGGAGAAAATTCTGGGAATACATAGCGCCATTCAAAAGAGAGAATGGATTAATATTTGATTGGGTCCTTCATTCAGCCCAGCAGAGAAGGTCTGTTTCTAATAGGCTATTGAGTTGTGTAGTTAGATAATTAATGCCTGCAGAAGCTAAGGCCAAATACAGCCTAAAAAGAATGATGTTTCCTCTCTCTGGCTGACTGGGAGACACAGCAGGTTAGCACTCTGGCCACTAACTTCTGGGACCTGGGTTAAAATCCAGTCCATGGAGAGCGGATGACGGATTCGAACACAGGATTAGATTGTGGGATCAAATCACCACTCTCTGATGCCCAGTAACAAATCTTCACTGAAGTGAATTTGGAAAGCTTCAGACTATTTATTGACCTACAGCATACACAGAAATAGGGCGCAATCTACAATCCGCGTTGCGCCCGAAAGGCGGTGTGGCACAGCAGGTAAATGCCAGGAGATCCCTGTTCCTGGATCCACCCGGCTCGTCACGCCTCGCGAGATCTAACGCGATCTGAATCCCATCCATTGTGGGAAGGGTCACTATTCTGCAAATCTGCATATTATTGTGAGACAGCTAATCTCAGTCTAATATGCACACTCCTTTTTTAAAATAGATTTAGAGTACCCAATTCAGTTTTTACAATTAAGGGGCAATTTTAGCATGGCCAATCCACCTAACCAGCACATCTTTTGGGTTGTGGGAGTGAAACCCACGCAAACACGGGGAGAATGTGCAAACTCCACATGGACAGTGACCCAGAGCTGGGATCGAACCTGGGACCTCGGCGCCGTGAGGCAACAGGGCTAACCTACTGTGCCACCGTGCTGCCTAATATGCACACTCCTGATCTACGAGGCATTGGGATCTAACCCTTTCACCTTGGAGACCTTGGGCAAGCACCGGTCAGTACTGGTCTACACAAATGGGGATCAGATGGAACGGCACTATTGGGATGCTTCCCCTCTGGGTAGGGTGGCATTCTGATACTGCTGGTGCCACCCCGACACCCTGGTACTGGCACTCTGGCAGTGACACCTGGATATCAGCCTGACACTGCCAAGATGCCCAGGTGGCACTGGCAGGTGCATTGCCAGTGTGCCCAGGCTGGCAATACCAAGGTACCAGGCTAGAAACCATCCCGTGTAGGGAATTGGGCCCTGGGATGCTGCATGCCAGGTGGAATGCAGGGGCATTCCTTTGAGGAGGTTCAGGGGTTAGGCAGGGGTCAAGAGGTCAGGACGCCATTTTTGCACTGAGTTCCGGCAAGTGGAACTCCTTAGTTCAGGAAACAGGACTATGTGTGGGCCTTCGCAGGACGTTCCCTGCTGAGACACTGAATTGAAACTGAGTACCAATAGATGCCTAGTGATTCTCGGCACAGTGAGTGCCGGGGAACACCCGACTAAACGCAGTCATCACGGGACTCTGATCCAATCTGGTTAGATCGCGCCCATAGTGTTAGCTTTCGAGTCAAATAAGACTTCTGCAGTTCTGGAGAAGATACAATTCAAAACGTTAACTCTGGGTGAATTCACCATCCCGGGACATCCAAAGCGCATTTCTCAATGGGACGGAGAATCGAGCATCTGGTGATAATTGGGATCAGCACCGAACACCGATCCGTTGCTGATGGTTCAATGACATGATCAGGGTTCACGCCCGCACACCAGCAGGAGTATGTAAATGAATAGAAATGTGTCTTAATGACCCATTTGCATCCACTTAGCAGGCCTGGTACCCTGTTCTCCAGCCCTCCGTGATTCTCCAGTCCTCTGGGCTGAGAATCATGTGGGTGGGAATCACAACAGGTCTCGCCAAATGCGAGCCTGACTTGGGCGACATCGTGGTGGAAGCTGCCCCTAAAGTCCATCCGAGGGCCACTCTCTCTCCCAACCCACCCCCACAATGCATGACCTTCTCAACCCTTTTCTTCGAGACCCCCCTATGGCCACCCCAGAGTTCCCATAGCGACCCCCTAACTAGAGGGATCCCCACAGGGATTCCCTAACTAGAGGAAGCCTGCCCCAAGAAAAGAGTGCAGTCCCGACAGGGGCAGTGACAGAAATTACAGATGTAACACTTACCTGGGAGCACCACGTTTCCACGCTTGAGTGATTAGAATGCACTTTGTGGTTGGAATGCACTTCCCGTCTTCGATGCGGTTGAAGTTTGTAAATGTTGGAGTTTCAGCACTTATTCACTCATCCGTGAAGGGAGATGAATGAATCAAGGCTGCAGCTGTTTTGTGGAAGCGGTCAATCATAAGCCACTATTAGAAATGAATGAATGGCTTGCAGCTAATGGATCTGAGGGGTTTAAACACAGGTCACAGCTGTTTCCTTTCCCGGACTGGACACATGGTGCCTCCAGTTGAGTGTTACAACTGTAATTTCTGTCACTATCCTGTCTTGACTGCTCTGCAGCTTCCAGACTGGGGTCTTTTTTCTGGGAGTCTGTGTGGGGATTCCCTCTAGTTAGGGGGTCTCTGTGGGGGCCCCTCTAGTTAGAGATCTGTGTGTGTGTGTGGGCGGGTCTTGCTATTAAGGGGGCCCCTCTGGGGGGTCTCCCTAGTTAAGGAGTCCCAGGGAGGGGGTGTGTCGGTCAGGTCACCCCCGTACTTGGGGGAAGGGGGGCACCCGGAAAATCTAGGGGTGGGGAGGGGGGCCGCTTTCCAGTGCGGGGGGGGTTGAGTTGCAGTGTGTGTGGGGGGGCATTGGCCAGCCACAGGACATCGCTATCGGGCTGCCCGCTCAAAATGGCGGCCCGATAGCACAATTCCCTCGAGAATCCCTCCTTTTCCTCCCCATGCATACATTTGCAAGGCAAGAGATGCTTAATTGCTTCTTGATTTACACACCAGGGGGAACATAAAGCCTTGGAAATTCTCCTCCGGCGGGCGAACATAGTCTTCTGAACAGTGAAACTTGCCCTCTGTTTTTCTCTCTCACAAATGCTGCCAGGCCGGCTGCATATTTACAGCACTTTCTGTTTTTATTTCAGAATTCCAGCATCTGTCATGCTTTGTTTTTATTAGGCAAGAGGTGACTGGTGTACAGCATAAATACCTCCAAATCCAAACCTGGCATCACTACTTCTTTATCTTCCTTGTCTACTCTCCTTTCTCACTTTTGTGGTATCCTCCACCACAGGACCTTGTCCTTCAACAATGCAAGAGAAAGGAGCTGATTTAAAATGTTTCCTCAGTTTCCCCTATTACACAAACCTGGAATGTTCTCTCTGGATAGTAGTCCACCCATCATCTGATCACATGGTCGTGGTATCGTCCTATATTCCCTTGACAAGTACAATCAGCCTCTTGTTGGTGTTGCCCAGTGGTCTACAGCCAGCAGCCAAGTGCCTGGAATGTATATGTAGTATTGTAGCACCTGAATGTTAAAATTCTCTATTTCTCTCCCTTACTTCCACAGAGAATGATGTAGTTAAACTCTTTTGTGTTTAGATCAGCTCACTTTTTTTCTTTCTGAATTTGTGTGGGACGTTTCAAACATTCTGCGTTTTGACTTTTAATTTCTGCATTAAATAATGAAGCACCAGCAGAGAATCCAGGCCAAATGACTGGTTTGCACGCTGACGGTATGCGGTGCCTTCACAGTACAGACTGATCGTGACCTCAGCAGACAGCCACACAAGGATTTCCAGCAGAGATCACTGAATAATGGTTAAAGCAGAAATCATATTTGATATTCCCCTCGAGGCCAACTGCAGTTCGCTCCTCCCGCCTTGACTGAGATTAGCTAACTCATTGATGAACAAAGCGGGGATCTTCCTCAGCTATAAAACCCAACTCTCTGCTTAAACTAGCTGATCCTGGAGAGAACCTGGATTTACTTTGAATGCTAGTGAATCCCCTGCGATATGGTAAATCACATATTGAACCTGGTTTGTTCTTTTAAAGCCACAAGGTCTCATCACTTTAAATAGGCACAACTAGAAACCAATTCCTTTTATGCACAGAGATCATTAAAGATGAGTGCTTGCCATTTTTTGTATACCTTCTTAATAAAAAAATACTCCAGAAAACAAAGAGTGAATCCTGAAGTATTTTTAGATAATTTCATCTGAAAACTTTTATACTGGTTGTCTTACACTATGATGTAAGTTATTAACCCTTTATATATCTCTATATATACACTCTCACTACACTCCCGATTCCCTAAAGTCTGGCCACCAGTTGCATAGGCACAGGTCAGGAATGTGATGGAATACTCGACACTTGCCTGGATTAGCTCAGTTAGTTTACTTACAAACAACACTCAAGTAGCTTTACACCATCCAGGACAAAGCAGCCCAGTACCCCATCCACCTCCTCAGACATTCACTCCCTCCACCACCGGCACAACATGGTTGCATATATGCCATTTACAAGATGCACTGCAGCAATCTGCCAAGCAACTTGCTGTTGTGTTATGTAATTTGGAATAATACAAGTTGCCACTTGATGCAGTTTTGAGTAAAAGATCCTCCAGACTTTGAAGTGAGTTCAATGTGTTTTATTGAACTATTAGCACAGTTCTCAATGAGTTCGACTCTCTGCTAATCTAAATGTAGTAACTCAGTCGAAGTAAATCAGCCTTGCTCTAGGCCATGTGCTGGGGTGTGATGCTGAGGATACACCCTGTCTCACTCTGTAGATGTTGGTCTGTGGAAAGAGGCGGGGTGTGAGTGCCTCATCCCTTTTATAGTGAGATACCATCCCCGAGTGTCCTGACTGCTCATTGGTCGTGTCCTATTCTATGTGTTCATTAGCTGCATGTTTGCATATCTGTGTGTTCATTAGCTGCATGTTTGCATATCATGACATCTCCCCTTTTTAAAAATGTTTTGTTGGCGTATGTGAATGTATTTACATGTGAATGAGTGTCCAACGTGACTGACGGAGGACAACAGAACAGAGCAAACAAAACAAAATGTTCACAAGTCCAGTCTCTGAGGCTTGCGTCTGATCCTGGTCGACTGCCGGAGAGGTGGCGGAGGGGACGACGTCGCCTTGACAGGCGGGATGGAAGCCTGATTGGTGAGAGATATCAGGAGGTGGCAATTCAACATATGGAAATGGAGGCGAAAGTGGTTGCGGGCAGGCAACTTTGCGCAGTGCCCGTCGATTCCTTTGTACGATGGAGCCATCAGCCATACGTACAACATAAGAGCGGGTCGCAACCCGTCGAACAACAACATCCGGGGCAGACCACCCACCATCCGGTATCTTGATCCTGACAGTGTCTGCCGGGGATAGCACGGCCAGATCGGTGGCAAGGGCATCATAGCCCTGCTTTTGACGGTCTTTGAGCTGCTGCATCTTCTGCAGCACCGGGAGGTGATCCAGGTTGGGCAGGTGTATGGCTGGAAGCATCGTCCGCAGATCCCTGTTCATCAGGCGTTGAGCTGGCGACATGCCAGTGGACAATGGAGTCACCCTATACGCGAGCAGTCCAAGGTGTATGTCGGAAGCAGAGTCCGCGGCCTTGCAGATGAGCTGTTTCCCAATGTACACTCCTTTCTCGACTTTTCCATTGGACTGTGGATAGTGTGGACTGGAGGTGAAATGCTGGAAATTGTATGACATGGCAAACGTGGACCATTCTCGACTGCTAAAGCACGGCCCATTGTCGCTCATAGTTTTCATAGAATTTACAGTGCAGAAGGAGGTCATTCAGCCCATCGAGTCTGCACCGGCTCTTGGAAAGAGCACCCTACCCAAGATCAACACCTCCACCCTATTCCCATAACCCAGTAACCCCACCCAACACTAAGAGCAATTTTGGACACTAAGGGCAATTTATCATGGCCAATCCACCTAACCTGCACATCTTTGGACTGTGGGAGGAAACCAGAGCACCCGGAGGAAACCCACGCACACACGGGGAGGAAGTAGGGCTGGTTTAGCTCACCAGGCTAAATCGCTGGCTTTTAAAGCAGACCAAGCAGGCCAGCAGCACGGTTCGATTCCCGTACCAGCCTCCCCGGACAGGCGCCGGAATGTGGCGACTAGGGGCTTTTCACAGTAACTTCATTGAAGCCTACTCGTGACAATAAGCGATTTTCATTTTTTTCATTTTCAAGTGCAGACTCCGCACAGACAGTGACCCAAGCCGGAATCGAACCTGGGACCCTGCAGCTGTGAAGCGATTGTGCTATCCACAATGCTACCGTGCTGCCCTCATGACAGTGATTGGGATGCCATGCCTTGAGAACATCTCCTTACAGGCTTTGATGATGGTCCGAGAAGTGAGGTCCGGGAGCTTCAGCACCTCAGGGTAATTCGAGAAATAGTCGATGATCAATACGTAGTCGCGACCATTCACATGAAAGAGGTCAATGCCAACCTTGGACCACGGAGAGGTCACTATGTCATGCTGTTGGAGTGTCTCCTTGCTCTACGCTGGCTGGAACCGCTGACAGGTAGCACAGTTTCATGTTCGCGATGTCCTGGCTGATGCCAGGCCAGTAGATAACTTGCCGGGCTCTGCATCTGCACTTCTCGAAGCCCAGGTGTCCCTCATGAATCTGGCGCAGCACCAAGCTCTGGAGACGGAGAGGAATGACAATCCTGTCCAGCTTGAGGAGGATACCATCAATCACCGTCAGGTCATCCTTCTCATTATAAAATTGTGGGCACTGCCCTTTCTGCCAGCCATTGGTAAGGTTGTGGATGGCGCGCTGCAAGAGGGGGTCTTTGGCTGTCTCATCACGGATAGGAACTACCTTCTCATCTGCCGCCGGGAGAGTTCTAGTACACAGCTGCACCTGCGATTCGATGTGCTGGATAATCTCCAGCGGCTCACTGGGCAAGGTGACGGAGCGGGACAATGCATCAGCGACGATGAGCTCCTTGCCAGGTGTGTACGCCAAGTTGAAGACATACCTCCTTTAAGTTCAAGCAGGATTCTCTGCAACCAAGGCGTCAGGTCGTTCAGGTCCTTGTGGATGATGTGGACCAGAGCCTATGATCTGTCTCGACAGTGAATGTCGGGACACATATTCATGAAATTTGAGGGTGCCGGTAAGAAGACCCTAGCACTCCTTTTCAATCTGTGCATATCTGGTTTCAGTGGGCGTCATCACCCTTGATGCGTCGGCTACTGGTGCCCAGGATGATGTGTCATCTCGTTGAAGCAACACCGCACCGATGCCATCCTGACTCACATCTGTGGATATCTTTGTCTCCGGTCCGGGTCGAAGAATGCCAGGACTGGTGCAGTGGTGAGCTTGGCTTTCAGCTCCAGCCACTCTGTCTGGTGTACCGCCTTCCACGCAAAGGCAGTTGACTTTTTCACCAGGTTGTGTAGGGTCGTGGTGTTTGTGGCCATGTTTGGAATGAACTTGCCCAAAAAATTTACCATACCCAAGAAGCGCAGCACCGCCTTTTTGTCCTCAGGGATCTTCATCGCCTCGATGTCCTTGACCTTGTCTGTGTCCTGGCGCACACCATGCTGTGAGATCTGGTCGCCTAGGAACTTGAGCGTCGATGTGCCAAAACAACATATGGACCTGTTTAACTTTAGGCCATTGGCATGTACACGGCGGAATACCTTCTGGAGACGGGACACATGTTCTTCAGGGGTCGTGGACCATATGATGATGTCATTCACACACACATGAACCCCTTCAATGCCTTCCATCATCTGCTCCATGAAGCAATGGACTATCTCCGATGCAGAGATGCTGCCAAATGGTATGCGACTCATGCAGTATCTGCCAAAAGGAGTGTTGAAGGTCCAGAGCCTTCTGCTGGACTCTTCCAACTGGATTTGCCAAAATCCCTGAGATGCATCCAATTTGGTGAAGAAGCGCACGTGTACCATCTCACTCGTGAGTTCCTCCTGCTTCGGGATGGGGTAGCGTTCCCGCAAGATATTCTTATTGAGATCCTTGGGATCAATGCAGATGCGCAGGTCCCCCGAAGGCTTCTTTACGCACACCATCGAGCTGACCCAGTCAGTCGGTTCGGTGACCTTGGATATGATGCCTTTTTGCTTTAGATGCTTGAGCTGTGCCTTCAGGCACTCTCTCAGTTGAGCAGGGACCCGTTGTGGTGTGTGGACCACTGGCTTGGCATCAGATTATAGCAAAATCTTGTATCGATGCGGCAGCCTGCCTATTCCGTTGAACACATCTAGTTACTGGGCGAGGATCTCGTCGATGCCAGCCTGAAGATCCACATGGGAGGATGTTGTTGTGTAAACCCTGTGAATGAGGTTCAGCTGCTTGCAGGCATGTGCACCAAGTAGGGATGCCCTGTCTGGCTTAACAATTTCAACGCGTAACCGTGCTTGTGTGTGTTGGCTGGATACATGCAGATGCTGTGATGGCATGCGTTGTAATCCAGGAGCTTGCAGGAAGCCTCCCCAAAGACTGTGGGGGGCTTCTTAATCCATCTGAAGTCTGCCTGTGAGAGGAGGTTGGCAGAGGCACCTGTGTCCAGCTTGAACTGGATGGGGCAGTGGTTGACCTTCATCACTGCTCACCATTCGTCCTCGGAATCCACAGCTAGGCTGGATTGGACTTGCGATGTGTCTGGTATGGCATAATCATACGTTGTAATAATGCCCATACGGTAGGCATTGTCGAGGTATTCATCACCTGGATCAGTTTCACTGCCGGGATCAGAATCCTGTCCGCGTTGTTGCACACTCCAGGGGCGGAATTCTCCGACCCCCCGCAGGGTCGGGGAATCGCCCGGGGGCGGCGTAAATCCCGCCCCCGCCGTGGCCGGAATTCTCCGCCACCCGGGAATCGGCGGGAGCGGGAATCACGCCCCGCCGATCGGCGTGCCCACCGCAGCGATTCTCCGGCCCGTGATGGGCCAAAGTCCCGCCGCTGACAGGCCAATCCCGCCGACGTGGTTTAAACCACCTCTGGTGCCGGCGGGATTGGCGGCGTGAGCAGGCCCCCGGGGTGCTGGGGGGCGCGGGGCAATCGGACCTGGCCTGGTCCGTGATCGGGGCCCACCGATTGGCGGGCCAGTGCCGTGGGGGCACACTTTTTCTTCCGCCGCCGCCACGGCCTCCATCATGGCGGAGGCGGAAGAGACCCCCCCTACCGCGCATGCGCCGGTGGTGACGTCAGCGGCCGTTGACGCACCGGCGCATGCGCGGACCGGTGAAGGCCTTTCGGCCAGCCCTGACTCCAGATGGCGTAGCGCCAAAGGCCGTTGGCGCCAGTTTTGGTGCCGGCCGGCGGAGTGGAAACCACTCCGGCGCAGGCCTAGCCCCTAAAGGTGCGGAGAATTCCGCATCTTTTGGGAGGCCCGATGCTGGAGTGGTTGGCGCCACTCCGCTACACCGGGACCCCCCGCCCCGCCGGGTAGGGGAGAATCCCGGCCCAGATGCGCCGTCGTTGGAATTGGGAGCGCTGGCTCCTGACTGGTGGTGCAGATTTGCACAGGGCTGCATAGTGGCCTGGCTTCTCGCAGTTTAAACAGCGTCTGCCTCTTGCAGGGCAGTGTTTCTTTAAATGGGCGGTGCCACAGTTTGAACACGTCACGACGTCAGCGTCCTGGCGCTCCATGCGTCGTTGCACCTGCGCAGTGCGGGTTTCATCCGCTTTGTTATCCCATTCGCATCACGCATGTGTCGGGCCCCGGGAAGTGCGCCGAAATGGCCGCTTTCGTCAATGTTGAGACGCTGCATCCGGGAGATGGCCTGCACACTCTCCGCCTCGTGGGAGGCTAGTGTATCATTTTCTGCCGTTTTGTACTGGGAATAGCGATTTTTAGCGTGCTCATGCGCTGTGCATGTTTCAATCGTGACTGGCAGGGTCATATGCTTGATTTTCAGTAACTGCTCTCTCAGAGGATCAGAGTAAACTCCAAAAATAATTTGGTCTCAGATCATGGAATCAGTGATATCACCGAAGTTGCAGGATTGCACTAGCAGTCTAAGGTTAGTTAAATATGAGTTGAAGGATTCGTCTTTACCTTGCAATCGCTGCTTGAATATGTAGCGCTCGAATATTTTGTTGGCGTCCACCTCACAGTGGCTGTCAAACTTGTCCAGAATGGTCTGAAACTTTGTCTTATCCTGGTCTTCGGCGAAGTGAAAGGAGTTGAATATTTCCAAGGCGTGATCACCCGCTGTGGTGAGCAAAATAGCTATCGTCCGTGCATCAGACGCACCATTGAGGTCTGATGAATAATAATAATAATAATAACTTGTCACGAGTAGGCTTCAATGAAGTTACTGTGAAAAGCTCCTAGTCGCCACATTCCGGCGCCTGTTCGGGGAGGCTGGTATGGGAACGAGGTATGAGGCTGCTTCGACATAAAGCTGAAATTTCTGCTTGAATGTCTGCCATTTGGCACTGAGTTTGCCGGAGGTCCTGAGCTGGTGAGGAGCCCGAATCTTTTCCATTGTGCCGGTATACATTCGTTGGTCATCACAGATCTTGCTGAGTTGAACTGACTAGATTGAACAGACTCCTGGTATCATGTTGTGTTATGTAATTTGGAATAACACAAGCTGCCACTTGATGCAGTTTTGAGTAAAAGATCCTCCAGACTTTGAAGTGAGTTCAATGTGTTTTATTGAACTATTATAACAGTTCTCAATGAGTTCGACTCTTCTAATCTAAATGTAGTAACTCAGTCTGACTGAACCAGCCTTGCTCTAAGCAACGTGCTGGGGCGTGATGCTGAGGATACACCCTGTCTCACTCTGTAGATATTGGCCTGTGGAAAGAGGCGGGGTGTGAGTGCCTCATCCCTTTTATAGTGAGATACCACCCCTGAGTGTCCTGACTGCTCATTGGGTGTGTCCTATTCTATGTGTTCATTAGCTGCATGTTTGCATATCATGTCACTTGCGAACCTGCAACGTCTACCACCTAGTACGACAAGGACAACAGATGCATGCAAACAACACCACTTGCCAGATTGCCCCCAAGCCACACACCATCCTGACTTGGGAATTATGTCACTGTTCTTTTACTGTGTTGAAAGCTTGGAACTCCCCCCGTAACAGCATTGTGGGTGTAGCTAAACCACAATGACTGCTGCTATTCAGGGCAGTTTCTTTAAGTATAATCTTTGAGGGAAATTAAGGTTAGAGCAACCAACACCTATTTCCTATGACGTGTAGGCGTGTGCAGTTTCATGCATTCCTTCAAAAGGCCACAAGGTTTAATTACTTTGCTTTACTCAAATTAATGTGGAGGTCAGATCAGAATCTCCGTTCATTTCTAAATTTCACTCCTGAAACCAATTTGAAGCCATTTTATCAGCTCTCTCTGGTTCATTAAAGGCCGAATGATGTGATTATGGAGGTGCTTACAGTAAGTGAGAGGTTATGCTAAGCAAATCGAGGTGCTAGAAATCAGCAGAGGTGCAAATGACCACAGACAGATTTTGGAAAGACATTTGAGAAAGCTGTTAGAGTGAGGTTTGACCTTTTGGCTAAGATAAAGCACAAGGTCAAGTGCGAGATTGGGAGATGCGTGCTCTTGTCAGCTTGGATCTACTATTTCCATTTTATGGGGACCATGAATTGGATTGAACTTGAATTGGTTTTCAGAGCAAGCAAGGAGATTGATTAGGGGTTTTCCCTGTCCACTCTGCACATTGGCTTCGTAATTCTGAGAAAGGAATTACATTTTTAAAAACAGGTTTCTGATTCAGGCAACTTTCCCAGGAACATCATAGGTTTTTTTATGGGTCATGGAGCCTTTGCACTTATGGCTAATATACACCAGAAGAAAGATGGAAATTTGTAGCCAGAGAATTTTACTTAAAGTTGAAACAACATGGCAAATGGAGGCTCCGATAATGGCCTGAATTCTCTGCCTGTTTACGCCAGCGAGTCCCGCTGTAGTGAATGGAGTTTTGGCTGAGCACCAAATTCTCAGTTCTCACTGGCAGCAGTGCTGGGGCGCACCCAGATCGGAGAATCCCAGCCAGTGTATAAAAACTAACGAGTGGACAGATTATCTCATTACAACATGGCAGGTTTACTTCGAACTTTTTTGTCATAAATGTGGACATAAAAACGATGGCAAGAAATATTAACACAAATGTATCAAAGTGCCAGCAGAGTTTTAAAGACAGGCTGATAGAGGGGTATCAAATAATTAAAGAGCTGGGTCATGTGCCTATTGATAGATTATTTCACTTGTCAGATTTCATCAGTCAAGGAGCAATGCACTGAAACTATACAGAATAGAAGCAAACAATAGGTTAGGTATTTCTTCTTTTCCCAGAGTATTTAACATTTGGGATTTGTTGCTGGCTTGTGGATGCTGGTTTCTGTGCTAGCCTTCAAAAGGGATTTGGACCAGTTATTGCCTGGGGTAGAGATCACATCGGAGGCCAGTGATTAAACAGATAATGCACAAATGATTAATGTGGTTTCCTGGACAGTGTTTGATTTCCTGAGGGGGTCAGCCTTTCTGGTTTTTTTTGTCCCATGTTACTTTTTCCAATTTATTGCCACTCCCAGGAGGTAACGTGACTGCTGGGGGTGGGAGGGGACAGTATCTAGTCATGATACTTCAGACTGGTTTTCTCCTTTCCCCCCCTCATTTACATACATTAAGAGTTTGTGTATAGATTCACCAATAACTTGCCCAATGTTTTCCTCCCTCTATATTTTTTATTTCAAGGGTTAATGCAGTTTAAAACAAATTCATTATCGTTCTAATTAGGACTCAGTCATTATTTAGTGCTTAATTGATGTCAAATAACCAAACCCTTTGACGAGAACAGCATGAAACTGATCTCAATTATTTAATTATGAGAAAGTTCGGTTTGAACTATACTACGGAGTCAAAAGAAAGATGATCAGGGTGGAAGCTGCTACCTTAGTGAGAGATCTCTGACAAGGACAGGATTGCTGACTACATATATGTAATTTGTGCAAGATATTCATTTTTACATGGGCGTGATTCAGCTGACCAAAGTTAAAGTCCTGTTTTGGGCGGATTTGGCGAGGAATTTCCCAACGGCCGCATTGGCAAGATCACGATCCGTATTCAACGGCACTTAATGCCAAAAATGAGACCACACAAAATTCACGATATTATTGGCACCCTTGCAGTCTGATTGCCCGACTTGTGCCTCAGCTGCTCGCTGCTAACAAGGGGGGAGTCCGGGGGTGGGGGGGGGGGGGGGGGGGGGGCTTTTAAACGTTCCTGCACCACCTACTCCCAGTCAACGCACAAGTGTGGCAGCGCACAGACCTGCTCCTCATTTTGGGGGTTGGTGGACTTGCAGCAGGGTGAGCAATGCCGCCTGAGAGGCAATGACAACGGCTGTCAGAGCGGACAGCACGAAAAGGCGAACTGCTGTCCAATGCAGAAGAAGACCAATCACCTCCAATAAGCTGCAAGGACAAGTTGCCACCTCTCTCCTGGCATCAGTTTCGCCTTGTCATGCCTCAAATTCCCAAAACTTGCCCCCCCCCCCCCCCCCCCCCCCCCCAACCCCCAACCCCCCCTCAAACCCCCTGGCAACCACCAGCACAACCGCTTCATGTCCAGGTTCGGTATAAATACATGCCACCTGCTATACACACACCCTGTGCCATTAAGCGTGCAGATCACAATGCCCTCTTTTAATAATAATAATAATCTTTATTGTCACAAGTAGGCTTACATTAACACTGCAATGAAGTTACTGTGAAAAGCCTCTAGTCGCCACATTCTGATGCCTGTTCAGGAACATAGAGGGAGAATTCAGAATGTCCAAATTACCTAACAGCATGTCTTTCGGGACTTGTGGTATGAAACCGGAGCAGCTGCAGAAACCCCATGGAAACACGGGGGTACATGCATACTCCGCACAGACAGTGACCCAAGCCAGATATCAAACCTGGGACCCTGGTGCTGTGAAGCAACTGTGCTAATCATGAAGATGATGGCAGTCTCCATTTCTTCCGACTCTCCCCTTCCTAACACTGCGCACCTCAATGGCAGCGAGCAGAACAGGGTGGCATGTGATGCCATGACACCGGTAAGTTGGCAGTTAACGAGACTGAAATGAATGCAAATTAGGGTTAATGTTATTCTTGCCATTTTTAGGCCTGATCCGAAACTTGCCTTCAGGAGCACGCCGGGTGAATCGCAAAATATTTTGCACGTGGCGCGAATCTCGATTTTGCCCCCTCCCACTATTCACCCGGCGTGCCCGGATCCGGGACGGACACCGCTCCAGGATCTTTTATCACACTTGAAGGTATTACAATACAGTAGTGATTACGCGACATATGAATGAACATTATAGTCGAATTGCATTTCCAGTTTATCAACTAATCTCTTAATGATGCAATGTGATTTTAACATTGCACAAGCATGTGCAGTAGAACCAGATTTCAAAAACATTCAGTTGAAACTGCACGTCAACATTTGAAGCCCATGAATGGAGACATGGGGCTGGATTCTCTGATTTTGAGGCTATGTCTGGAGGAAGTCCTATGATGAAAAAATCATCGAGGCCCCAGCACCTACCCTCCAACCAGTGAGGGGCTAGCAGCCGTGCCACGTGAATCACACAGTCCTTTTGAAATAACCGGCCGGAAGACTGCCGGGTCCGTGGCCGCGCATGCGCACGCCGACGACCTGCAGCGGTCGTGCCATACAACATGCCAGGTAGTGCCCCCCTGGACACCCCCTCACCAACCCTAACCATTCCGCCCAGTCCCCACCGAAGCCACCCCGGCCAGCGGCACAGCTCCCACCCACTCCAACTGTGGCGCCGCTGGACACGGTCCACAGCCACTACGCCAGGTTCACGAAAACTGAACCGTTGTGAACTCGGCCCATCGTGGGCAGAGCATTGGGGGAGGGCCTTCAGGTAACGTTCTGAGGCCGTCCCAACGGCGTGTGGCTCACTCCCCGATGATGCCATTTTAGGGGGGTGTGGAGCATCCGAAAACTGGCACCGCCCCCAATTCAGTCGTACAAAGGGATTCTCCGCCAATCACTGATGACAAAATCGGTTTTGGGGAATGTAGAATCCCGCTCCTGACATTTTTAACCAGCCAGTAGCTCCAATTTCAGCTGAATTATCGATGAACCAAAATATTGATATTTATCAAGCGGACTATTGATGAAATGCAGTTTGATTGTTGAGGACAAGTGGGAGAAGAATACAGTATATTTCAGAGTGTGCCTAATATGTACATCATCTATCTCATAGTTTCTTCATGACACTTCAGATGTCTGTCACACAACAAACAAAAGGAAGTCAGTGACTGAACACCAGATGCTTATGACTTGGATCCTGGAACAGTTTTCTAATTTGATCACCTTTCTTCACCAAGCAATTAAAATGCAATTTGCCCGAGGAGCTGTTTACTCAATGAGACTTTGTGGTCTCAAAGGGATACAAACTGGGGCGGCACAGCAGTGCAATGCTTAGCACTGCCGACTCACGGCGCCGATGACCCGGGTTTGATCCCGGCTCTGGGTCACTGTCCGTGTGGAGTTAAACATTCTCCCCATGTCTGCGTGGATCTCACCCCCACAACCCAAAGATATGCAGAGTAGGTGGACTGGCCACGCTAAATTGTCCCTTAATTGGAAAAAAAAAGAACTGGATACTTTACATTTTATTTTACAAAAGGGACACAGACTATCTAGAGGTCAGTCAGTGTCCAATATGTAACATCATCTAGCCTTAATAATTTAAACAGTATATTCTAGAACTTACCATGGGCAGCATCACAGGATATTTATTGTTAATATTTAAATGGCTAATATTCTTCACTTCCCAATAGAGCCTTAAACATTTTAATTTGCAAATGCAATGGTTAACCAGTTTGCAACAGATGGAAATAAGCAATGTATGTTTGTCTGTCTTGACTCTATTATTTAACAATTTAAGCAAGTGTGGATGATTAAGCTCAGTTGCGTAGTCGTTGGTATGAAGTACAAACATTGCCATCATGTGAATACATTAGTCCTCAAGGAATAAGTTGAATCCTGTGGAGTTTCTTGCTCCTCTTTCCTTTCCTCTCATCTAGTGCTGTGACTCTGCTGCCATGGGATAAACTATTCATTTGGGACTCATTAGTGTTCCATGAGGATTCGGTGTGTGCAAGCTTTACATCAGTAAGTCATGTGGCCTTTCCGTGTTGTGATGAAACTCAAAGCACAAAATAACTGGTTACCTGTCACAAGTCCACCCTTTAATTATGGGTTTAATCGGCATTTTCTTCCCTGAACAGCAATATCATTAATTGGAGTGAAAATACTTCTCGAAGATTGCCCAGCTGATAATAGCTGCATGTAGCTGACCATATAGACCCCCAGGAAGAGGTCCAGTTTCAATTTCCTGGCTTTCACTGAACCACCACGTTTCACCTGGAATGACGCGCAGGACATTGCCTTGGTCTCAGTGCCCCTCAGCTCAGGAGCGAGATATAAGAATCCAACTAGACTACTCCAGCTCTCGAGCCTGTCCCACCATTCAGTGAGATCATGGCTGATGTATAACCTAACTCCATTCATGTGTCTTTCTTCCCTTACCTAACAAAAACGTATTGCTCTCAATCTTGAAAATCTCACCAGCATCCACATCCTTCTGGAAGAGGGACCTCCAACTTTCCATTACCCTGGCCGGGATTCTCCCCTACCCGGCGGGGCGGGGGGTCCTGGCGTGAACCACTCCGGTGTCAGGCCGCCCCAAAGGTGCGAATCTGCACCTTTAGGGGCCAAGCCCTCACCTTGAGGGACTAGGCCCGCGCCGGAGTGGTTGGCGCACCGTCGGCTGGCGGGGACGGCCTTTGGCGCCACGCCAGCTGGGGCCGAAAGGACTTCACCGGCCGGAGTAAGTCCGCGCATGCGCTGGAGCGTCAGCTGACATCATCCCCGCTCACCCGTCCCCAGGACCCCGGAGCCTGCCCGGGCAGGTGATGCTACCGCCGGTAAGGTAGGTGGTTTGATCCACGCCGGCGGGAGAGGGTTGACAGCGGCAGGACTTCGGCCCATCACAGACCGGAGAATTGCCGGGGGGGGAGGCGCGATTCCTGCCCCCCGCCGAATCTCTGGTGGCGGAGAATTCGGGACACGGCGGGGCGGGATTGACGCCAGCCCCCGGCGATTCTCCGACCCAGTGGGAGGTCGGAGAATCCCGCCCCTTCTGTGTGAAAACTGCCTCCTAATTTCACCCTAACTCCACTTTTAAGATTCTACCCACTGCATCTGGATTCTGCCAGCAGATGGAACAGTTAGAACATAGAACAGTACAGCACAGAACAGGCCCTTCGGCCCTCGATGTTGTGCTGAGCAATGATCACCCTACTCAAACCCACGTATCCACCCTTACCTGTAACCCAACAACCCCCCCTTAACCTTACTTTTTAGGACACTATGGGCAATTTAGCATGGCCAATCCACCTAACCCGCACATCTTTGGACTGTGGGAGGAAACCTAAAAACCTTAATTAGATCACCCCACTCTCCCCGACCTTTGAGACTAAAAGGAATACAAGCCAAGTTTATGCAACTTGTCTGAATAAATTTATCCCTTGGTGTGCCAGTATAATTCTGCTGAATTTGGGCTGTAGTCCTTCCAAGGTTAAATTATCTTTTCTTAAATTCCATACCATAAACTGAACTCCTACTCCAAATGGGGCCTGGCCAAGACTACGTACAACTGAAGAATCATTTTCATACTCTTGAATTCCAATCTACCAATCTCTTCCTACTTCGCCATGTGCTAAGTGTGGGCACGTACATCAATCATGGGTTGAAAGGGACTACATGATTCTTTTCCAAGTAACAAATTTCAAGAGAGTAAGCATAGGTGACGGCTTAACTGCAATGCCCCCAGCAGTTGAACAGCTTGTTGACACTCACTGTCTGGGCTCACCCAGGAAGATTAACTATTTGGATATGGGGCAATACCATGAAGAGAGAATGCAGCTACTATACCAAATGTAGTGGAGTGTGGTTGGAGAGTGGAGAGAAATTGTCTTCAATTTTTGCCAGTTATTCTCCTAAAAGTGTTCATCTATACATTTGGGTGTAGTTACACAGGAAACTGGCAGCCCCAAAATCTCATCCAAGTGAACATTCTACATATCCAAGTCAAGAGAGAATTATTAGACTAATTGGTCACAGAGATTATTAAAGCTAAAAACAATTCTGTCATCTACATCTGCGCACTTTGCAGGTGATGTCACTAACGAGACAAATATTTGTTGTCTTGATCTTTTTTCCCCTCCCTAACCCATAAAACTAAGACTCATGTGGAGACAGATGCTCAGACAACACCTTGTGATCCTCCTTGGGTATAGAAGTGGCACCTGAGCATTCAAGATTGTAAATAGAACATAGAACATACAGTGCAGATGGAGGCCATTCGGCCCACCTAGTCTGCACCGACCCACCTAAGCCCTCACCTCCACCCTATCCCCGTAATGCAATAACCCCTCCTAACCTTTTTTGGTCACTAAGGGCGATTTAGCATGGCCAATCCGCTTAACCTGCAAGTCTTTGGACTGTGGGAGGAAACCGGAGCATCCAGAGGAAACTCATGCAGACACAGGGAAAACGTGCAGACTCCGCACTGACAGTGACCCAGCAGGGAATTGAACCTGGGACCCTGGTGCTGTGAAGCCACAGTGCTAATCACTTGTGCTACCGTGCTGTCCTGTTACAGACCTGCCCAAAAAAGGTGACAGGAAAAATCTGGTAGATACAGACTAATCAATCTAATATCAGTGGTGAGAAACCTATGGGAAACTATTGTCAAGAATAAAATAAGCTTTACTTTGAGAATCTTTGTATTGTAAAAGACAGGCAGCACAGATTTGTTAATGGAAAATTGTGTCCCATTAGCCTGATTCAGTTCTTTAAAGATATTATAAAGAAAGTTGATGAAGGTACTGTAGTAGATGTTGCATATATAGATTTTCAAAAGGTATCTGGCAAAGTACTGCATAATAGACTTATTCAGAAAATAGAAGCTCATGGGATTAAAAGGACAATGGTGACTTCAGTATGAAATTGGCTAAAGAGTAAGAGATGGAGAGTAATGATGAACAGATGCTTTTCTGCTTGGAGAGAGGTATACAGTGAGGCCTCTGGGGGTCAGTGTTTTTTTGATATAAATAAATTACATGCACTTAGGCAGAGAATTAAATCAAAGTTTTCAGATGGACAAAAATTGACAACATAGTAATAGTGAGTTAGACAGCAGCAGACTTCAGGACAACATAGCATGGTGAAATGTGCAGACAGATGGTAGATGCCACTTAACACAGTCAAGTGTGAAGAGATGGACTTTGGAAGAAACAACATGGGGAGGCAGTATCATCTAAGTGGTAATACTGAGAGAATTAGAAGAGCAGAGGGAGCTGAAGGTGTTTATACACAAATCCTCAAAGGTGCAGGTCCAGTTGATAATGGACTTAATAAAGGATAGTTGACTTTGTATGCAGGGGCATTGAATACAGAAACCAGGAAGCCATGATAAACATTTACAAATCACTGGTTAGGCCTCAGTGTATTGTGTACAATTTGGTGCATCGTGCTTTAAGAAGGATGTCAAGGCTCTGGAGAAGGTACATAGGGCATTTTCCAGGGATGAGTGAATTCAGTAATGTGGAGACAATGAAGAAACTTGACCTGGTCTCCTTAAAACAGAGAAGGTTAAGGGGAAACAGAGATATTCAAAATTGATACATCAAGTAGGGGCAAAAAACGATTTTCTCTGGTCAGTGGACCAGTAACCAGAGATTATAGATTGAAAATATTTGGCAAAAAAAAAAGAGGGAAAATGAGAGAACATTCCTGGAGAGGTTTGCTAAGATATGCAACACACTACCTTCCAAAATGGTGGATTCAGACTCCATAGTAATTTGTCAAAATTATTTTTGCATGCATGTGTAATGGGCTAGTTTGCAGCATTATGGGGAAAGGCCTGGATGTGGGACTAATTTTATAATTCAATGAATTGCAGACTCCCTATTGCTGCTTCAGGTGCAATGAATTAACTCAACATAGGCCAGCGACTTTCTGAGTACGTGTGCTGTTTTTACCCAGGTATACATTAATAACAACTTCAAAAAGAAGATTTAACTGTTCGCTAAGGCAGTTGCGATATTCAGACAAAATAATTCCACTGTGAAGTTCACAGTCAGGGACCCTATCATCACTCCATCTGTGGAGTATCAGGGAAAGTCAGATGAGTTTCACTCAAACAGAGAACTATTGGCATCTTGTAAGCGCACCTTACCTATTGAACCTCTGGCATGCATTACATGCCATCCTCCCTCACATGGGCTGTATCATGGTATGGTACGCAACTACAGACGTGCTCCCAGGTCTCATGTTTCCTGGGTGATCCTACATCAAGAATGTTGTCAGGCAATTTAACCTTGGGGTGCATTGCAAGCAAACTCAATCCTGTTTTCACCTTTCATTCACATTAAGTGCACATACACTTTCCAACAATGCCTCTGAAGAATGATCAGGAAATTCTTGCTTATTTTGTCTGTCTTCAGTCTAGGGTGCTGAGATCAATTGTGGTGATAAATTAAGTCAGCACATAATAAGGTTTGGGTTGGATTCATTCAGCTCTTTGTAACTTTTTGTCATATTAAGCCATTGGGGCAGTTTACAATTGCTTTTTCAACTCCCTCACCCTTTTGTGCACTGCATCACAGGATTATTCAACCAAACATCACTGATCACTACATGTAATACTGCACCATAAATTTGACTTCAAACCACATAACAAAAGGGTTCTAGGTCAATGTCCAGCACTACATGCTGAGTAGTCCATTCTTTTCCCTATTTTATTCATTTCCAGAATATGAGCCTTGCTAACAATGGTACACTTTGCAGGCACAGAGAACCAGTGGTGGAGCAAATGAATATTTATGGCAGGTTGAGGTGCCTGTTAAACGAGCTCCTGGACAGTGTCAAGTTTCTTGCGAGTTGGAGCTGCACCCATCTAAGAAAGTGGAGAGTATTCCGTCACACTCCGGACTTCTTCTTTGTAGATGGTACGAAGACTTTGGAGAGTCAGCTGGAAAGTTACTCGGCACACAATTCTCAGTATCTGATTTGCTCTTGTAACCACTGGTTGGTCCAGTTAAGTTTCTGGTTAACAGTAACTCCCAGGATACTGATGATGGTGATCCGGTGATAGTAATGCCACTGAATGTCAAGGGGAAGTGGTTAGACTTTCTCTTGTTGGAGATGGTCATTGCCTAGCCTTTGGTCTAAAGTTGAATGTTATCCAGGTCTTACTGCAGGCGGGTTTGACATTGAGTATGGTGTATTGTCCCCCACAAATGAACAACAGTCTAATTCTAGGTCTGCGTAAAGAATGGTCACTTGACAAGCACCATTCCAACTGTGACCCACAAAAAGTCAGCACTTTCCACAGCAGAGGAACACAAATTGGAGAAAATGGTATACGGTCCTGGTTGTTTGCAATTGATTCTGAATTAACATTGATTATTAGCATTATTGTAGCACTAATATGAATTGCAGACCAGTTAGGTAGTACTTATCAGAGTTAATATATTACACCGACCAAAAGAGTCAAGTTTTGTTTAGGTTATTAACATTGTAGGATCTTCAGCAGGGTTTTGGAGATGGCATTCTATAACAGCATTCTCTCAGCTCCAGGGACCCGGGTTCAATTCCGGCCTCGGGTGACTGTCTGCGTGGAATTTGCACTTTCTCCCCCTGTTTGCGTGAATTCCTCCAGGTGCTCCGGTTTCCTCCCACAGTCCAAAGATGTGTGGTTTAGGTGGATTGGCCACGTAAAATTGCCCCTTAGTGTCCAAAAGGTTAGGTGGGGTTACTGGGGATAGGGTGGAAGCGTGGGTTTAAGTAGGATGCTCTTTCCGGGGACCGGTGCGGATTCAATGGGCTGAATGGCCTCCTTCTGCACTCTAAATTCTATGATTGATTAATAATGCTGTCAATTTATGGGTGTTTGAATGAATCATTTATTAAACTGTATTACTGAATTTACCATGATTAGTATGAGTACAGTATTTGGAAATTACAATTTCAGTTTTGGGTAAACCACAATCAGTAGCCCATGTAATTATTCCGAATCGCAATTTTTTCAAAAAAACTTGTTTCTGTATGAGTGACTCAGAAGAATTATACTTCACTATTTTGCCCTTAGCAATTTAGTAATTCAGATGTAGACCTCGCCTTTAGTATTCTGAGCCTAGGAACTGCCTATGTAGTGTTCCCTTCAGAAGCAGTGGCCCACATATAATCTGACCGATAGTAACTTCGGATCCCTGAACTCCAGTAACCTTGGTCATCTGCCACGGAACTGTGCTTTCTTCCGTACCTTGTCTTGAATAAACATTTTTTGTTAAAACGAAAGAGAGGGGGGGGGGGGGGGGACAAGTGCAAGATAATCTGCGCCGCAAAACAAAAAAATGAAATTCTGAAACAGGGAAAATACTTTGTCAATTGCGAAAATGACTATCATAGAATAGAATCATACTATCGATGAATATTACAATGATGAACTGGCAGGTCACAAATGAACAGTAAAAGAGCACGGGAAACGCAGAACTGGATCATTGGAATGCCTTCTGACTTTATATTCAGGCAGCATCTCGCTGAGGCAACGGAAGCGGACAATCGATCTAATGTTTGTTTAAAGGTGATCTGCTTACCGTGGCATCCTCTCCGGCAGAATGACTGATAACCCGTATCCCTCCAGGGTGCTTTAAGGCCCAGTTAGTCACGTTATATACTTTCCTATCAATCACAAGCCACTTGTCCGTCTTGCCATTGTGCTTCTGGATCTCTTCCCAGGTGTAAAGGGCTAACATTTTCTCATACTCCCCTTCTTCTTCTCCCTTCTCTCCTCCTTTCCCCATTCTGTCCTCTCTGCCTCTCCTTGCCTTCTCACGGTTCCTCTCTCCCTCTACCTGCCCTCTTTGCTTTAGCAGTTCATCTTATATTTCCAGCCCGCCCAGCAACATCCTACAAGAATTAACCATTAATGCGATGCTGTAACCTAGGAGATCAGCAGAGATTTTGCACCAATCAACTGACTGTGCCACAGCCCTCGTCTGCAGGCATTGGTTCAATTTTGATCTTTCGAACCGGTTAGGGGGCTGATCCTTCCCACCAAAGCTTTCATATCAAACCTCACTTCATTGAGGTTGCAGCCCAAAAAAAAATCGTCTCGGTGGATTTTTGAGTTTTGCTGGGCTTGACACAGTGCCAACCTTTCCCAGCCAGCCACTGCTCCTGCTGTTTGACTCACAGCGCCGAATCCAGACTCTCGGGAATACTACTCCAGCTCCAAGGCGCTGCCGGAACCGACCAATACTCCCCGACCGGCATCCTTGCCCTGCCTATCCACCTCCCTCACATTGGAGCTGAGAAACGCCTCCCCGCCTGCACTATTCTCCATTGTTCAATGTGAACCTAGCTCCTGCTGGGGCTCAGTAACACCTCCTAAGCAGCTTGCTGCAGGACACAATACTGAAGGGTTGTTGGTCAAATTCCTCTTGAACTTGTTGATATTTTTGCGAGTGAGTACAGTTTTAAAGGAAATAGGGTTCATTTAGTATTTTATTTCCCCCCCCCCCCCCCCAAAATATACATTATTTATAAAATTTGTATAAGTACATTACAAGACATTTCAACTTTAAAATTACCATAAAACTCGACTTGTCTCCACACAGTGTGCCCCACTCCTAGCTGTCTCTATACAATTGTAATTCTTTTGATATTTTCAACATGCATTCCTGGGGGCAAGACAGTTCAAATTGAAAAATTACAAAAAGTGCAATAGATTCCAACTTTCCTTCATACAGCATGATTCTCTCTGAGGTGCCTCTATGCAATTTTAATACCTTTTAATTCATATTCAGTGTTAGTTATACAGCACAAGGTAGTTCCACAAATTTTCCAGCCCCTTAAAAATACTCTGGTGGAAAAGCCTTAAACAGCCACCCCCCCCCCCCCCACCCCCCCCCCCCCCCCCGAACTTCTGAGGTGGCTGCCCCAATCTTTAGTGGGTCACTCAGCACAAAGGTCCTTGGAATGTGCCAGTCTGCAACACACTGTCAGGGACAACCCTGTACACTGGAAGACAAGCAAGTTCTGGCCAGACCAAAGAGCGTCTTTCCGAGTTGATGATTGTCTTGATGCGCATCCCTGGGAACAGTCTGTAGAGCACAGAGCCCAGCATCAGAGAGCTGCTGAGGATGGACCTCAACAAAAAACACTGCACCCTTTTCCAGACCTGCTTTGCTCATTCTAGCAGGAGGTGAACGACAAAACATTACCATGTTGGCAGTGTAAAACACAACAGTGCGCTTAATGAGAAACAATGGCTTGCCTTTATATAACTCTATCTCTCAACATTCCACATGCAGTGCATTACTTTGAAGTACAATGATTGCTTTCATGCAGGTCTTCAAGTAACATTCCACAAAAGGAAAATACAAGGTTGTTTTTGATGCTGAGGACAAAATGTTTCTTGATTTAATGACTGCTTTAAAGTCTCAACCGCAGGATGTCACATTAGAGATGCAGCATTTCTTTTTCATCGGCCTTGGGCGACGCTGGTTGGACCAGAATGTTTTCATTGCCCATACCTGATTACCCTTCTTGAAACTCTACAGACGTTATGGTGTAGGTACAGCCACAGAGCTGTTAGGGAGGGAGTTCCAGGATTTTGACCCAGGTCAGTGAGATAACGATGATATAATTTTGAGTCAGGATGATGTGAGGCTTGGAGAGAACTAAAAACTGGTGAGTTCTCATGCATCTGCTGCTCTTGTCTGTCTAGAAGATGGAGGTCATGATTTGGAAGGTGCTGCCAAAGAAGGCTTGGTGCATTTCTGTCATGTATCTTGTAGATGGTACACTTTTCCACTGTGCTTTGGTGGTGGAGAAGGTGAATATTGAAGATGGTGGATGGGGTGCCAATGAAGTGGCCTACTTTGTCCTGGACGATGTCCAGCCTCTTGAGTGTTGTTAGAGCTGCACTCATCCAGGCATGTGGAGAGTATTCCATCACACTCCTGACTTATGTCTTGTGGATGATAGACAGGCTTTGCAGGGCCAGAAGGTAAGTTACTTGCCACAGGATTCCTAACCTCTGATCAATGGTAACCCCCAGAATGCTGATAGTAGGGGATTCAGCGACGGCAATGCTATTAAATGTCAATGGGTGATGGTTTGATTCTCTCTTGTTGGAGATGGTCTTTGCTTGGCATTTGTATGGTGCACATGTTACTCAACACTTGTCAACCCAAGCCTGAATATTTTCCAGATCTTGTTGCATTGGCACATGGACTGCTTCATTATCTGAGGAGCCGCAAATAGTGCTGAACATTGTGCAATCATCTGCGAGTATCCCCATTTCTGACCTTATTATGGAAGCGGGGTCATTGATGAAACAGCCGAAGGTGGTTGGGCCTAGGACACTATCCTGAGGAACTCCTACAGTAATGTCCTTGAATTATGATGATTGACCTCCAACAACCACAACCATCTTCCTTTGTGCTGGGTATAACTCTAACCAGTGGCGAGTTTTCCTCCTGATTCTCATTGACTCCAGTTTTGCTAGGTTCCTTGATGCCATACTCAGTCAAATGCTGCCTTGATGTCAAGGGCAGTCACTCTCACATCACCTTGTAAGCTCAGCTTGTTTTCCATGTTTGGCCTAAGGTTGTATTGAGGTCAAGAGCTGAGTGGCCCTGGTGAAACCCAAACTGAGCATTGGTGAGCAGGTTATTGCTGAGTAAGTGCTGCTTGATAGCACTGTTGATAGCCCTTTCCATCACTTTACTAATGATCAAGAGTAGATTGATGGGGCAGTAATTAACTGGGTTGAAGTTGTCCTGCTTTTTGTGTACAGGTTGTATTTTTCACATTGTTGTGTAGATATCAGTGCTGTAGATGTACTGGAACAGCTTGGCTAAGGACGCAGCTAATTCTGGAGCCTGAGTCTTCAGTACTATTGCTGAAATGTTGTCAGGCCCATAGCCTTCAGCCATTTCTTGATATCATGTGGAGTGAATCAAATTGGCTGAAGACTGGCATCTGTGATCCTAGGGACCTCCAAAGGAGGCCGAGTTGGATCATCCACTTGGCACTTCTGGCTGAAGGTTTTTGTAAATGCTTCAGCCTTATCTTTCGCATTGATGTGCTGGGCTCCTCCATCATTGAGAATGGGGATATTTGTGGAGCCTCCTCCTCCAGTAAGGTGTTTAATTGTCCACCACCATTCACAATTGGATGTGCAGGACTGCAGAGCTTAGATCTGATCCGTTGGTTGTGGAATCGCTTAGCTCTGCCTATCACATGCTGCTTCTGCTGTTTGGCATGCACTAGACCTGTGTTGTAAATTCACTAGGCCGCCACCTTCATTTTAGGTATGCCTGATGCTGCTCCCAGCATGCCCTCCTGCACTCTTCATTGAACCTGGGTCGATCTTACGTTTTGATGTTAATGGTAGAGTGGGGGATATGCCAGGCACAGGTTGTGGTTGAGTACAACTCTGCTCCTGCTAATGGCACACAGTGCCTTATTGATGCACTTTCTTGAGTCGCTAGACGTGTTAGAAGTCTATCCCATTTAGCACAGTGGTTGTGCCACAATATGATGGACGGTATCCTCAATGTAAAGATGGGGCTTTGTCTCCATAAGGACTGCTATAACTCCTACCAATACTGTCATGGACACTTGCATCTGCGCCCAGTAGACTGGTAAGGACAAGGTCACCAACCCCTTTGTACAGCACTGCCATTTCAGCTTAGAAGGCTACCCATTCAACTGGTAACTAAGCAAATGAAGCATCATTAGTGCATTGAAACAGTTATATTTGTTGATTAATAATATCCAGGAGTTCTGTTTATGTAAAGAGTGGGAAGGAAAATCTCAGTTGTACAAAATGTTGAAAATATCAAATTATAAACTTGCCAGAAACGTAACAGAACATGAAGCTTGATGGAAGCTTGAAGAACAGAACCTTATTAGTCAAATTACAGCCAAACACATTAAACGCTGTGTTCCTTTGCAAAACACAGGGCAGCACTGTAGCATAGTGGTTAGCACTTTGGCTTCACAGCGCCAGGGTCCAAGGTTCAATTTCCGGTTTGGGTCACTGTCTGTGTGGAATCTGCACGTTCTCCCCGTGTCTGCGTGGGTTTCCTCCGAATTCTCCGGTTTCCTCCCACAGGTCCCGAAAGATGTGCTATTAGGTAATTTGGACATTCTAAATTCTCCCTCCGTGTACCCGAACAGACGCCAGAATGTGGCGACAAGGGGATTTTCACAGTAACTTCATTGCAGTGGTAATATAAGCGTACTTGTGACAATAATAAAAAGATTATTAGAGAAACCAAAATACTGCAGATGCTGGAAATGTGCAGCAAAAGGAAATACTCGAGGCACACCAACTTGCTTGCAGGCAGGGAGGGTCTGTAAAGTTCTCCGGATAGCTATCCCACCATTTCCTTCCTGCCCCCTGACCTGCTCATAACTTTAAGGTGGGGGAGGTGGGGAGGCCTAGGGCAGCCCACCTGCCGTCACACCAATTTATAGTCACTTCCCATACCAGTTTGATATGGGGGGTTGGCATTGTTGTTTTTTTAGGGGGGGGAATTGTTCTGCTGACAGGGGAGGGTCTGGCGTTGGGAGACAAATTGGAGGTCGACGGCCGTGGGCGCCCGAGGCTGGCCTAAGAAGGGTGATGGTTGATTGGCAGGGAGGGGGAGGGGGGGGGGGGGGGGGGGGGCTGACCAGGCTGATCACATGGAATGTGAGAAGGCTGAAAGGGCCGGTCAAGAGAGCTCGCGTATTCACGCATTTGAAGATGTTAAAGGCGGACGTGGCAGTGTTGCAGGAGACACACCTGAGGGTAGTGGATCAGACTAGGCTGAGGAAGGGATGGGTCGGGCAGGTATTTCATTCGGGGACAGGTATGTGAGGTGTGTAGGTGGGCCTGCAAACCATGGCCACATGTTTTGGGCATGCCAGAAGGTTAGGGGTTACTGGCAGGGATTTGCGGATGTCATGTCCACGGTACTAAAATCGAGGGTGGCGCCAAGTCCAGAGGTGCCGATTTTTGAAGTGTCGGAAGACCTGGGAGTTCAGGGGGCGAGAGAGGCTGACATTTTGGCCTTTGCCTCCTTCGTAGCCCGAAGACGGATATTGCTAGCGTGGATGGACTCGAAGCCCCCAAAAATCAGGGGTATGGGTTAGCGAAATGGCTGGGTTTCCTAAACTTGTGAAAATTAAGTTCGCCCTGAGAGAATCAACGTTAGGGTTTGTTCGGAGGTTACAGCCATTTATTGACTTCTTTGGAGAAAACTAAACGGTCAGCAGATTCAATAAGGGGGAGTGGGGGGGGGGGGGGGGGGGGGAGTTAGGCTATTTTTTGCCTAAATTAGGCAGGAACAGTGGGAGATGGAGGGATGTATTACGCACTGAACTATGTTTACATTTGTATTTGTATCTTTTATTGTTATAAAACCTTAAACGCCTCAATAAAATGTTTTTTTTTAAATAGTCACTCCCCACCATGACCTCACATTCAAAATGAAAAAATAAGAAATGAAAATCACTTATTGTCACAAGTAGGCTTCAAATGAAGTTACTGTGAAAAGCCCTTAGTCGCCACATTCCGGTGCCTGTTCGGGGAGGCTGGCACGGGAATTGAACCGTGCTGCTGGCCTGCTTGGTCTGCTTTAAAAGCCAGCGATTTATCACTGTGCTAAACCAACCCTGTGCTAAACCAACTAAACATTTGAGGCCAGCAGCAGTGCTTCAGCAACAGAGAGGAAGCCCGGCAGATTATCCAGCCAGATCAGGGGTGGGCAAACTTTTCCGTGCAAGGGCCACATTCAGAAATTCACAATTCACAAAGGGCCGCATAGTATATTAAGTAAAATAATTACTTCACCCGGTTATGATTCTGGGCGCCTCATATAGAACATAGAACAGTACAGCACAGAACAGGCCCTTCAGCCCTCGGCGTTGTGCCGAGCAATGATCACCCTACTCAAGTCAACATATCCACCATATACCAGTAAGTAACCCAACAGCCCCCCCCCCCCATTAACCTTAAAAAAAATTAAAAAAAAAAAAAAAAATTTTTAGAAAATTTTTTTTTTTTTTTTTTAATGACTTGGTGGGCCGCAGAAATACCTTTGGCGGGCCGCATGCGGCCCACGGGCCGTAGTTTGCCCACCCCTGAGCCAGATCCTAAGATGGCACATGGGCACCTCCATTATGGAACACCTTTTGAGATTGAGGACCCCCTCCCCTAACTACCACCCCCAACCCTCCAAATTCTGGTTTCCATGGGTGCTATCTCCCTGTCTTCCTCTCAAATCACCAACCCTTCCCTCCAGGCCTCCCCTCCCCTCTTTGCCATCTGAACTAGACCTTCACTGGGAGCCTGTGGAGCGCTTGTTGTCTCAACAGTGGCACCTCTGGAATTAAATTGTGTACAATTCTGGTCACAACACTAACAGTAGGATGCAGAGGCTTTGGAGAGATTACAGAAGAGGTTTACCAGGACGTTATCTGGTGTAGAGGGTATTAGCTTTGAGGAGAGGTTGGATAAACTCGGTTTGTTCTCACTGAAAAGACGGAGGTCGAGGGGGGACCTGATAGAAGCCTAGAAAATTCTAAGTGGCATGGACAGAGTGGATTGTCAGTAGCTTTTTCCCAGGGTGGAAATGTCAATTACTAGGGGACATAGGTTTAAGGTGCGAGGGACAAAGTTTAAAGGAGATGTACAAGGAACGTTTTTTACACAGAGGGTGGTGAGTGCCTGCAACTCGCTGACGGGGGAGGTGGTGGAAGCAGGTACGATGGCGACGTTTAAGAGGCATCTTGACAAATACATGAATAGGATGAGAATAGAAAGATATGGACCCGAAAGTACAGAAGGTTTTAATTTAGACGGGCATCATGATCGTGCAGGCTTGGAGGGCTGAAGGGCCTGTTCCTGTGCTGTACTGTTCTTTGTACGTGGCTACTGGCAAATAGATTGGCCTGCAGATCTCACCCTAAATGAGTGCTGGAAGGCCTGTCTCCATTCAATGTCAAATGGCTGCAGAGCAACCCTGATCAGCAGGAATGTGTTTCCCATCAACCTCTCCAGTACAGAGCGAGAAACCCACCATTGTAAAAATTCTGTCCAGCATGTCAGGCAGCATCTGTGGAGAGAGAAACAAAGTCATCGTTTCAGGTCAGTTACCAGTTCTAACAATGGCTGAGCTGCGTCTTTACTCTTTAAGCTCACCTTTACCCCTTAAAACCGTTGGTTAACATAAATGTATCAGTCTCAAATCTCAAATGAATAATTGATCTAGCAACAGTTGCCAGCTGCTGAAGAGAGTTACAAACTTCCACCACCCTTTATTTGCAGAAGTTTTCACCCCTGAAACATATGGCTTTAATTTTTAGATTATGCTCCCTTGTCCCAGCCCCTCTAACAAGAATAAATAATTTCCTGGTGTCTAAATTTAATATTTTGAAAACATTGATCAGATTGCCCCAAGTACTCTTAATTCCAGGAAATACAACTCTAGTGTGTGTAACCATGCCTTGCAATTTAACCCTAGGATTCCTGGCAGCGGCTGGTTTAGCTCACCAGGCTAAATCGCTGGCTTTTAAAGCAGACCAAGCAGGCCAGCAGCACAGTTCGATTCCCGTACCAGCCTCCCCGGACAGGCGCCGGAATGTGGCGACTAGGGGCTTTTCACAGTAACTTCATTAAAGCCTACTCGTGACAATAAGCGATTTTCATTTAATTTCATTTCATTCTAGTAAATATATTCGCCACTCCCTGCAAGGTTAATGCATCCTTCCAACAGTGTGGTCCCCAGACCTGCTGATAATATCCCAGGTGTGGTTTAACCAGGGCTTTATATAGCTGAAGTATGATCTCTACCGCCTTGAATTCTAGTTTTCTAGATGGAAGGCCCAGCTTTCCATTAGCCCTATTTGATTATTTTCTGTATCTGTTCATGACATTCTCATGACCTATATATCTGAACCTGGAAATTTCTCGTTGGACCTTCACTGTTTCTAACTTTTCACCATTTAGAAAGTATCTTGTTCTGTCCTTTTTAAGTCTAAAGTGAACGGCCTGACAGTTGCCCTCACTGAACTCCATTTACTACAGTTTTATCCATTTAGTTAATCCATCAGTAACTCTTTTTAACTTTATGCTTCTGTAAGAACATTAAAAACTTCCTGTGCCCAGACCCCTTATGATTTTGATCACTTCGATCAAATATCCCCTGCACTCTCTTGTCTCTAATAAGAACAATCCAAGCTTCAAATATCTGTCCATGTAACTGAAGTCCCTCAGTGGTTAGCACTGTTACCTCATAGCACCAGGGACTTGGGTTCGATTCCGCCCTCGGGTAACTGTGTGGAGTTAGCACTTTCTCCCCATGTCTGCATGGGTTTTCTCCGGGTGCTCCAGTTTCCTCCCACAGTCCAAAGATATGTAGTTTAGGTGGATTGGCTATGCTATATTGGTCCGAGGTGGAGTTACAGGGATAGAATGGGGTTTGGACCGAGGTAGTGCGCTCTTTCAGAGGGTCGATTTAGCCCCGATGGGCCGAAATGGCCCCATTCTGCACTGTAGGGATTCTATGATTCAATGATCACTGAAACTATTCTTGTAAATCTTTTACTCACCCTCTCTAATGTCTTTGCATTTTTCCAAAAGAGCAGTGATCAGAATTGGGCACAATGGGGGACCATGTGATGCGGGCAGGGGAATAGCAGCTTTTCCACAGGCTCTAGCGCTACTCTTTTTTAATCCTTCTTTTATCCTGTTTGCACAGCACATGCTTGCCTAATATAGGAGCTAGTAGTATGTTCCCAGAAGATCTTTGGGTGAGTGTTGGAGAAGAAATGCTGAGGAATTGTAAGAAGTCTAGCGATAAATGGTCAGATGCAATGGCGGTGGAGACTGGAACCGCCTTCTCAATGTGGCGACTGTTATAACCCCCATGAGGACCATGGGGAAACTATTGCCGATCTCACAATGGGAATGGTGGAGTACGAGCTTCCCAGGTAGAGGGCAGAGGTCACCTAGCTGGAGCTCATTAAGACTACGCATGAAAACCCCAGCCCAAGCAGGGCCTGGTGTGATTGGTTCTCCCAGCAAGGACAGGATTGGGAGAGAGTTACTGCCATGGGCAGAATATTGTACATAGTCTAATAAATCGTTGTTCCACTACCGCTGGCTTCAAGTTACTAAAGCAACCTCAAGCAGGCTGTTGACCTGCAACTTTCTGATACGCTGCAAATGATGGCTGTGAGCATTATAAACAATATCAGAGCACTTGATGACAAACTCGACTTGTTGACATAGAATCTAAGTGCCCATGTGAATACTAATAAAAGACTCGACAAAATGGAGAAAAATAATCCTGAATGTCAAAAATGTACCTACCGTCACAGCCGCTGAAGTCAGATCGACCTTCTTGAAAGTGAACCCTCGGAAAGCAACATGTCATGACAGAGTCCCTGGTCGTACATTCAGATCCTACATGGACCAACTGGCGGGTGTGTTCATGGACATCTTCAACCTCTTCCTCCACCGTTCTTGGATTCCCACCTGCTTCAAGAAGACCACCATCATCATACCAGTGCCAAAGAAGAACCAGGCCAAATGCCTCAATGACTTCACCCGAAGTCTATGTCTATGTATTTACACTGTGTATTTATCGTATGTCCTATGTATCCTGTCTTTGAGGCCGAGATACAATCAATGTCCCAGGCCCATAATCATTCGCTTTTATAACTTCACAGATCACCAGAATGTTCTGGAAGTGGTGGGGCTTGACGGAGTCTGGCTCCATGTGGAGGTGAGGATCTCCTTTCTCCACAACTTCTTCACAGTGACACAGCTGAAGTGTAGAGGTTTTAATGAAGTTAGAAAACAGCTCAAGGCAGCTGGAGTGAATCATGCTCTGCTTTATACTGCGACTCTGAGGATGATGTGTGATGACTGTGTTAAGTCTTTTGATAATCTTTTTAAAAAAAATATATGTTTATTAAGCCAGATCAAATAAAGGCACAACAAGATAAAAAAAATAACCAACAGGTAACAAACAGGAGGACACGGCATAACTCAATAACTAGCCAACAACCGAACCCACCCTCTCTACCATACCCCCACCCACTCTGCCTCCACTTTTTCTTGTTGACCCTAAACCCCCCCCCCCCCCCCCCCCCCTCCCCTCCCCTGCTGACTGAACTGTCCTGGAAGAAGTCAATGAATGGTTTCCATCTCCGGGCGACAATGAGGTAGCTCACCCATACCCCCAGGTCCGGGGGCTCCGGGTCCCTCCACCCCAACAGGATCCATCTCCGGGCTACCAGAGAGACAAAGGCCAGAACGTTGGCCTCTCTCACCCCCTGGGCTTCCTGGTCTTCCGACACTCCAAACACTGCCAATTCTGGACTTGGGACCACCTTCACCCCCAGTACCTCCAACATCATGCCAGCGAACCCCCGCCAAAATCCCTACAACTTAGGGCAGGCCCAAAACATGTGGAGATAGTTCGCAGGCTCGCCCGCTCACCACACACACCTATCCTCCCCCTCAAAGAACGTACTCAATCTGGCCACCATGATATGCGCCCTATGGACTACCTTAAATTGAATGAGACTCAGCCTGGTGCACAAAGAGGACCCATTCACCCTCCTCAAAGCTTACTCCATAACCCAGCCTCCAGCACTCCCCCCAGCTCCTCCTCCCACCTTCGCTTAACTACTGCTATTGGGGTGCCCTCCCAGTCCATTAATTCCTTATATCTCTGACACCTTCCCCTCTCCAACCCCTACTCTCGACAGCACCTTATCCTGAAGCCCCGGGGGCAGTAGATCAGGAAACGACAGCACCTGCTTTCCCATGTAGTTCCGCACCTGTACGTATCGGAACCCATTTCCACTGGGAAACTCACACTGCTCCACCAGTCCCTCCAAACCCGGGAAGCTGCCCTCCATGAACAAATCTCTAAACTGTTTAATCCCAGCCTGCCGCCAACCCTGAAACCCCCCTAACCAGTTCCCCTGGAGCAAACCTGTGATTCCCAAGAATTGTGGCCCAAACCAGGGCCCCTCAAGCCTTAAGTGCTGTCGCCACTGTCCCCACACCGTCAGGGCCACCAGTACTACTGGACTTGTGGAGTATCTGGCTGGCAAGAAGGGCAGAAGCACCGTCAGCAAAGCTCCAAAACTAGTACCCTTACATGAAGCAGCCTCCATCTGCTCCCAAACCGATCCCTTCCCCACTACCCACTTCCTTACCATGGCTATATTTGCCGCCCAATAATAATTAATTAAATTTGGCAAGGCCAACACGCCCACCCTGATGAATTGTCAATTACGGTGAGACGAGTGTAGAGAGTAATCGAGGCTTTATTAAGCAGAGTTGTGTAGCCTCCTGCAGCTGCTGCTAAAATGGCTGCAGCTCGGTGAGCACACACATTTATACTCCGCCTACTGGGCGGAGCCAGCAGGCAGGGATCTACCCCCGTACCTGTAGTACAGGAGCCTTACTGTATTACATATGTGATATATACAAACAGTGGTGACTACCACATTCACCCCCTGTTAAAAAAGAATCCAGCGGGGGTGGTGGAAAACTAGTTACATGTACACGAGCATTTTTAAAGTGTACATATTTGGGGAAAGTTCACAAATTTAGCCGGTCGGGTGCCTTGATCCTCTGTCGTGAGCACCGCAGGCGCCGGCTCAGTCGTCGGTGACTCCGGGAGCGTGTAGGTCTCATCTTCATCACCGGGTGGAACCAATGGGAGGATGGATCGTCCTGGAGCGGGGGCTGTGGTGAGGTGCACTGGGGGGAGGGAGGGTGGCGCCAGGGCAGTTGGGGGGGGGGAACCAGCTGGTGCCAGGTCCCTGAGGGAGACTGTGTCTTGGCGGCCGTCGGGGTATGCCACATAGGCATATTGCGGGTTTGCATGGAGTAGCTGTACCCCCTCGACCAACGGGTCAACCTTGTGGAGCCGCATGTGCTTGCGGAGGAGAACGAGTCTTGGAGCTGCCAGCCACGTTGGGAGCGAAACCCCGAAGGGGGGTTTCGTTAGTCGCAGTGCAAAGCAGCGATCAGATGAAGTGGAGGGCGTCGGGGAGGACCTCCTGCCAGCGAGAGACCGGGAGATTTTTAGACCATAGGGCCAGTAGGACGGCCTTCCAGACCGTCCCGTTCTCCCTCTCCACCTTCCCGTTTCCCTGGGGGTGTAGCTGGTCGTCCTGCTCGAGGCAATGCCCCTGCTGAGCAGGAACTGACACAGCTCATCACTCATAAAGTAGGATCCCCAGTCGCTGTGGATGTAAGCGGGGAAACCGAACACGGCGAAGATGATGTTGAGGGCTTTGATGACTGTGGCAGACGTCATATCGGGGCATGGGATGGTGAAGGGGAATCTGGAGTATTCGTCGACCGCGTTAAGGAAGTACGTGTTTTGGTCAGTGGAGGGGTGGGGCCCTTTGAAATCCATGCTGAGGCGTTCAAAGGGACGGGAGGCCTTCACCAGGTGCACTCAATCTGGCCGGTAGAAGTGCGGTTTGCACTCCGCGCAGACCTGGCAGTCTTTGATGACCGCCCTGACTTCCGCAATGGAGTAGGGTAGGCTGCGGGCCTTTATGAAGTGGAAGAACCGGGTGACCCCTGGGTGACAGAGACCATCATGTCGGGCCCGGAGTCGGTCTACTTGTGCGCTGGCACATGTACCTCGGGATCGGGCATCGGGGGGCTCGTTGAGCTTACCGGGGCGATACAAAATCTTGTAATTGTAGGTGGAGAGCTCGATCTTTCACCTCAAGATTTTATAATTTTTGATCTTGCCCTGCTGTGTATTATTGAACATGAAGGCAACCGACCGTTGGTCAGTGAGGAGAGTGAATCTCCTGCCAGCCAGGTAATGCCTCCAATGCAGCACAGCTTCTACGATGGCTTGGGCCTCCTTTTCGACAGAGGAGTGCCAAATGTCGGAGGCATGGAGGGTGCGTGAAAAGAATGCCACTGGTCTGCCGGCCTGGTTGAGGGTGGCGGCCAGAGCGACGTCTGATGCATCGCTCTCGACTTGAAAGAGGAGGGTCTCGCCGACCGTGTGCATCGCGACCTTGGCAATGTCGGCCTTGATACAGTTGAAGGCCTGGTGAGCCTCAGCCGTCAGGGGGAAAGTGGTGGAGTGAATGAGTGGGCGGGTCTTGTCCGCATGGTTCGGGACCCACTGGACATAGTATGAGAAGAACCCCATGCATCGTTTGAGGGCCTTGGGGCAGTGGGGGAGGGGGAGTTCCATGAGGGGGCGCATGCTGTCGGGGTTGGGCCCTAGAACTCCATTTTGCACCACATAGCCGAGGATGGCTAATGGGTTGGTGCTGAACACGCACTTCTCCTTGTTATGCTTAAGGTTCAGGAATTTGGCGGTGTGGAGGAATTTAGAAAGGTTAGCGTCGTGGTCCTGCTGGTTGGGGCTGCAGATGGTGACGTTATCCAGGTACGGGAAGGTGGCCCGTAGTCCGTACCGATCAACCATCCGGTCCATCACCCGTTGGAAGACCGAGACCCCATTAGTGACGCCGAAGGGAACCGTAAGGAAGTGGTAAAGGCGGCCGTCTGCTTCGAACGCAGTGTATGGGCAGTCCACCTTGCGGATGGGGAGCTGGTGGTAGGCTGATTTCAGATCCACTGTCAAGAAGACCCAGTACTGTGCAATCTGATTGACCATATCAGATATGCATAGGAGGGGGTATGGGTCGAGCTGCGTGTACCGATTGATGGTCTGACTGTAGTCCACGACCATCCTGTGTTTCTCCACAGTCTTTACAACTACTACTTGGGCTCTCCAGGGGCTGTTGCTGGCCTCGATGATGCCTTCCCGCAGTAGCCGCTGGACCTTAGACCTGATGAAGGTCCTGTCCTGGGCACTGTACCGTCTGGTCCTGGTGGCGACGGGTTTGCAATCCGGGGTGAGGTTTGCAAACAGGGAAGGTGGGTTGACCTTAAGGGTTGTGAGGCCGCATACAGTAAGAGGTGGTAGGGGCCTGCCGAATTTCAGAGTTGGACTTTTGAGGTTGCACTGGAAGTCCAGGCTGAGTAGCGAGACAGCGCAGAGGTTGGGGAGGATGTAGAGCCAGACGTTGCTGGACTCTATGCCCTGGATGGTGAGGGTGGCATGCAATACCCCAGGGTCTCCACTGAGTGGGACCCAGAGGCTAGGGAGATTTGTTGGGTAATGGGGTGTACCGTGAGGGAGCAACGCCTTACTGTATCGGGGCTGATGAAGCTTTCCGTGCTCCCGGAGTCAAGTAGGCAGGATGTCTTGTGCCCATCGACCTTTACTGTCATCGACGCGGTTGTAAGGTTGTGCGGCCGGGACTGATCGAGCGTGATGGAGGCGAGCTGCGGCTGGTGTTGATAGGTCCCGGGCTAGTTGGCGGCGGTTGCAGGCGATGAGCGGCCCGATGAGGTGCCTGACGAGCATGGGTCCAGAGGTGAGGAAGATGGTGGCGCCCACGGGACGCGCATGGCGGGCAGCTTTAAAGATGGCGGCGCCCACGGGCGGCATGAGGTCTGATGGGGGGAAGATGGCAGCGCCCACGGGCCGCACGAGGTCTGATGGGGGGAAGATGGCAGCGCCCACGGGCCGCACGTGGGTTGCGGGGATGAAAATGGCGGCATCCACGGTCGCAAGTCGGGGGTGCAGGAACAATGGGACTGGTTACAGCGGTGATCGGCTGGGCCTGGCACACCGCAGCGAAATGTGCTTTCTTCCCGCAGGCCTTGCAGATTGCGCTCCGCGCCGGGCAGCGCTGCCGACGGTGCTTTGTCTGCCCTCAGAAATAGCACTTGGGCTCCCCGGGGTTGGCTGGCTGCCGCGCGGCGCAGGCTTGGGGTTGAACGATGGGGCGGTCACTGGTGGGGTCCACGATGTCCAGGAGGGGGGTGCTGTGTGGTTGGGGGTGTACGCTTGTACATTACGGGAGGCTACCATTAGTGATGTCGCCAGTTTCTTGGTCGCCGCAAGGTCGAGGGTAGCCCCTTCTAAGAGGCGTGGCGGATGTACGCCGACCCTATGCCCGTAATGAAAGCCTCCCTGATTAGGAGTTTGGAATGTTCAATGGCCGAAACTGCCTGGCAATTGCAGTCCCTTGCCAGGGCTTGCAGGGCACACCAGAAATCTTCCAATGACTCACCGGGGAGTTGTTGTCGGGTGGACAGGAGGTGTCTGGCTTAGAGTTTGTTGGTCGGCCAAGTGTAGCTCTCTTTCAGAAGCGCATAGCCTCAGTGTAGGTGGGTGCGTCCCGGATAAGGGGAAAGATATTGGAGCTCAGCCGTGCATACAGAATCCTGAGTTTCTGCGCTTCTAAGGGTTGTTCCGTCACAGATCCGATGTATGCTTCAAAGCAAGCTAGCCAGTGGGCGAAGACCGACGTGGCATTGTCTGCTTGATGGTGCAGCTGCAGGCAATCCGGCTTGATGCGGAGGTCCATCGCTGTAAAATCTCTGCTTAATAAATTGATGCACTATCAATTACGACGAGACGAGAGTAGAGAGTTATCGAGGCTTTATTAAGCAGAGCTTTGTAGCCTCCTACAGCTGCTGCCGAAATGGCTGCAGCTCGGTGAGCACACACATTTATACTCCACCTACTGGGCGGAGCCAGCAGGCAGGGATCTACCCCCGAACCTGTAGTACAGGAGCCTTACCGTATTACTTCTCATATACGTGATATATACAAACAGTGGTGACTACCACACCCCCCCCCCCCCCACCGCCTCCCCCCCCCCCCCCACTCCCTCACTCCAGCAACGTCTTCTTTACCCGAGGGGCCATCCACGCCCACACAAATCCCAATATCAATGAGTTAACCTTCTTGTAAAAGGCCTTGGGAATAAAGATTGGGAGGTTCTGGAATGCAAACAAAAACCTCAGGACCACAGACATCTTTATGAGCCGCAGCCGACCTGCCAATGTTTAATTTGTACCCTGAAAACCGCTCAAATTTCAACAAAATATTCATGGTACACCCTATGCTTTTCAGCTAATCCGATATATACAACAGCAGGTTGTCCGCATACAGGGACATTCTATGCTCCACTCTGCCCCGCCCCCCACAATCCCTTTTCCAACCCCTAGACGCTCTAAGCGCCATCGCCAGTGGCTCTATCGTTAAGGAGAAAAGCAACGGGGAGAGCGGGTATCCTGCCTTGTCCCCCCGAACTAACAAGATTTGTTCCGACTCTTATCACTTGCGCACAGTACAGCAATTGAATCCAATCTACAAACCCCTGCCCAAACCCTAACCGGCCCAGTACCTTCCACAAATACTCCTACTCTACCCAATCAAAGGCCTTCTCTGCGTCCATCGCGACCGCCACATTTCGTCCCACGGGGGCATCATTATGATATTTGGCAGGTGCCTGATGTTGGCCAACATATGCCTCCTTTTTACGAATCCTGTCTGGTTTCCTCCCCCCCCCCCCCCCCCCCATCATCTCCGGCACACAATCCTCAATGCGCAAGGCCAGAATCTTAGACAGCAATTTGGCATCCACATTCAACAACGATATTGGACGGTACGAACCACACTGCTCCGGGTCCTGGTTTTTCTTTAGGATCAGCGATATTGAGGCCTATGTGAACATAGTGGGGAGCTCACCCTTCTCCATCGCCTCATTAAATGCCCTCACCAGCAAGGGCCCCAGGTCACCCAAAAACCTTTTCTAAAACTCTACTGGAAAACCGTCCAGACCCGGGGCCTTCCCTGCCTGCATCGCCCCCATACCCTCCAGCACCTTCACCAATCCAATGGGTGCTCCCAGAGCCTCTACCAGACTCTCCTCCAACCTGGGGAATTCCAGGCCATCCGAAAAATTCCACATTCCATTCCCCTCAGTCGGGGGCTCCGATTCTAAAGCCTCCTATAGAACTCCTCAAACACTCCATTCATCCCCACCGGATCCAATACCACACCACCCTTGTCGTCCTTCCCCTGTTAATCTCCCTCGCCACCTCCTGCTTCCTGAGCTGGTTGGCCAGCATCCTGCTCTCCTTCTCCCCGTACTCATTCACTGCCCTACCCATGGACACCAACCCAAACTCCATCTGGCGCTTCTGTTTTTCCTTCAACAATCCCAACTCTGGGGCCTTAGAGTACCTTCTGTCCACCCGCATAATCTTGCCTACCAACCTTGACATCTTTGCCCGCTCCTCCTTCTCCCTATGGGCCCGAATTGATATGAACTCCCACCTGACTACTGCCTTGAATGCCTCTCAAAGTGTGGCGGCAGAGACCTCACCTGTATCGTTTACCTCCACATACCCTATGATGGCTGCCCTCACCCGCTCACACAACACGTCCTCTGCTAGCAACCCCACATCCAACCTCTACTGCAGTTGAGTAGTACCATCGATCCACTCGCAAGTCCATCCAATGCGGCGCGTGGTCTGAGACCACAATTGCCAAACAACTCGAGTCCACCACCTCCGCCAGCAACAACTTACCCACCACAAAAAAAATCAATCTGCGCATATACTGGATGCGCATTGGAGAAGTATGAAAACTCCTTCACCCTTGGCCTCCCAAACCTCCATTGGTTCTCTCCCCCATCCGCTCCATAAACCCCTTCAGCTCTTTCGCCACCACCGACACCCTCCCCATCTCGAACACGACTGGTCCATCCCCGAGTCAATGGCCGTGTTAAAGTTCCCCCCCATTATCAGCTGGTTGTGAATCCAAGTCTGGGATCTTCCCCAATATTAGCCTCATAAACTCCACATCGTCCCAATTTGGGCATTAACATTAACTAAGACCACTGGCATCCCCTCCAATTTCCTGCTTACCATTACAAATCTCCCCCCCTGCCCCCGAATCCATTGCGATACTCCCCACCTCAAACGCCACCCGCTTATTGAACAGCACCGCCACTCCACACGTCTTCATATCCAACCCCGAATGGAAAACATGCCCTACCCACCCTTTCCTTAGCCTTGGCCATTGTAAATACTGTAGAAGGTGAGGACTTAGACTGACAATCTGCAGCTCTTTGAAATTTGGACTTTCTCCCTGTTTCATTGTTTTTTGTCTGGCTCTATATTGTCATATAACCTGTTTATTGTGAGGTGTTAACATTTGAGATAAGAATTTACTGATAAGAATTTCAGGAACTTGTATTTGTGGCATTTTGCCCGTGCCGAGATTGAGCCTGGGGATGTCCTGCCTTTATTAGGTGGGGTGTGGGGGATTCGATGACCCTCTTATACATGAGTTGGGGCATGGGGGTGATCCAGGGGTCATGTTGGGGCATATCAAGATCGTAATGGAGCCCTATTAAAGTTAAAGTGAGCCTTGGCCTTCTTCGCTTCATTTGCAACGAGCATAATAATCTTTATTGTCACAAGTAGGCTTACATTAACACTGCAATGAAGTTACTGTGAAAGTCCCCTCGTCGCCACATTCTGGCGCCTGTTCGGGTACAGAGAGGGAGAATTCAGAATGTCCAATTCACCTAACAAATACGTCTTTCGGGACTTGTGGGAGGAAACCGGAGCACCCGGAGGAAATCCACGCAGACAAGGGGAGAACGTGCAAACGCCACACAGACAGTGACCCAATCCAGAAATCAAGCCCGGGTCCCTGGCGCTATGAAACAACAGTGCTAACCACTGTGCTACCATGCCACAGGAGGGAAGTAGCAGTTTTTCAACAAAAATGTTCCCTTCAAGGTGGAGATTTGTGTGAAGGACAAGGGGCGGGATAGATATGTGATTATTAAGGGGCTGGTACATGGAGAACATGTCTCAATAATGAATGTGTATGGCCCTCCAAATCACTCTCTGGAGTTTGTTACTGAAGTCTTGATGTAGTGCGTGGTGTTGGCTTCATCCCATTCCTTGCTAGGTAGAGACTTTAATTGCTATTTGTATCCCTTGATGTATGACCTCTCAGTAACCAGGAATCCAACACCCTACAGTCAAGGGCGTTGGCGTCATTATGTGAGGAGGTGGGATACCTGGATGTGTGGAGGGCTTTACCTCCTAGAGATAAGAATTTATATTCTTCGCAGCCCCCTCAACAATGGTATACTAGAATTGACTATTTCTTTATGTCTCAAGCAATCACAGATTTCATATCCTTCTGTTCTATGGTTGCATCGTGATCTTTGACCATGCTCCAGTCTTACTTGATGTTAAATTTGGCCTTCTATACCTTGCAAAGGAATCCACCAAACACCTTGACTTGTGCAAACCAAGACCTTTATTGAACCACACGTGGTAAGATAGCAATCTGTTACAGAGCAAGATATCATGGAGTTTCTTTGTGCCCCTCTGGAACTACACTAATCACGTCTTTTCACCTGTATGTCTTACTACCATCTCCTGCAACCATCTGGTGATGGTTGGATGTATCTCCATTTATATGGGAGTCCCTGGTCACATGACCACAGTCTTGAGACTGCATAGTGTCTCTGCACCGCCACCTACTGGTTGGAGGTCGCACACCTTCCATCCATGATATTGCTGATAGGCCTTTCACCACACTTGAGTTTTTACTCAAGGATTTGCGCCCCCCCCCCCCCCCCCCCACCCATCCTGATTCTAGGTCATAGCATTTCGATGTGTCTGCTTATTTTAAGAAAGAATTTGAGCTTTTTCACTCAGTCAATTCCTTGTCTGATGTGACTCTCTCTATTTTGTGGGAAACCTACGAGACTTATGCTGAGGGATTGATTATTTCTTATACAGTTAACAAAAGATGTAGAATGCTGGAATGCCAGCACCAGTTGGAGGTTAGATTGGCAACGTGGATAAAAAATACAGGAGGAATCCTAACCGACAGCTTCTGAGGGAGCTTAATGTAGCTCAGGTGACTTTTAATTTCTTGCTGGCCCAGCAGGCCAAGAAAAGCCTTAAGTTTGTGAGGCAAAAATTGTATAAGTTCGGGAACAAGCCGAGTAAACACTTGGCTTTCTTGACTGAGGAGAGAACTGATTCTAGGGCTATCCCCTGTGTGCGTGATTCGAGAGGCAGTAGACTAATTAAAACCAAAGACATTAACCGTGCAATTAGGGATTTTTATGCTGAACTGTATAAATTGGGCTAGTTGTAGGATGTATTGACATGTATGGAACACTTCCTTCGAGATTCTTGTGGCTTTGGAGGATCAACAATTGGTCTTTAATGCTTCTATATCTAAAACAGAGATGCCTATGGCCATTAGGGAGCTCCAACCTGGGCTGGGGGGTGGGGGGGGGGGAGTGCCGGGGGCCCGACATTGCACCCGGGACACATGTGGATCCCCCCCCTCCCCAGTGGGCAGCTGCCATGGCGTGGGTCGGAGTGTCCCCTCCGTGTGATAATGTTGCGTTCATACGTGTGTCCTGCCAATGTGTGCCTAACCCAGTGCTCCATCTCCCCCCCCCCCCCCCCCCCCAAGGCAAAGACAATTTCCGGGAGCGTGCAAGAACTGGAGGTGGATCTCCCCAGCTGCACCCCCTGACCCTATACGGGCAGCGGGCACTGGACCTTGCCGGGGGAGCCTCCAGCCGGGAGGTTGCGCTGTGCATGGACGGAGGCGAAGCGCCAAGTGAGAATCCACTGTATGCACACAGTCTGTCATCCCATCACTGTCCCCATCCCCCACCGCCTGACACTGCACCATTCCACAGTCCACACCCTCACACCCCACCGCCTGACACTGCACCACCCCACAGTCCACACCCTCACCACCCCACCGCCTGACACTGCACCACCCCACAGTCCACACCCTCACACCCCACCGCCTGACACTGCACCACCCCACAGTCCACACCCTCACACCCCACCGCCTGACACTGCACCACCCCACAGTCCACACCCTCACCACCCCACCGCCTGACACTGCACCACCCCACAGTCCACACCCTCACACCCCACCGCCTGACACTGCACCGCCCCACAGTCCACACCCTCACTACCCCACCGGCTGACACTGCACCACCCCACAGTCCACACCCTCACCACCCCATCGTCTGACACTGCACCACCCCACATTCCACACCCTCACTACCCCACCGCCTGACACTGCACCACCCCACAGCCCACACCCTCACTACCCCACCGCCTGACACTGCACCACCCCACAGTCCACACCCTCACTACCCCACCGCCTGACACTGCACCACCCCACAGTCCACACCCTGACCACCCCATCGTCTGACACTGCACCACCCCACATTCCACACCCTCACTACCCCACCGCCTGACACTGCACCACCCCACAGTCCACACACTCACACCCACCGCCTGACACTGCACCGCCCCCACACCCTCACACCCCACTGCCTGACACTGCGCCACCCCACAGTCCACACCCTCACACCCCACCGCCTGACACGGCACCACCCCACTGCCCACACCCTCACACCCCACCGCCTGACACTGCACCACACCACAGCCCACACCCTCACACCCCACCCGCCTGACACTGCACCACCCCACAGTCCACACCCTCACCACCCCACCGCCTGACACTGCACCGCCCCACAGTCCACACCCTCGCCACCCCACCGCCTGACACTGCACCACCCCACAGCCCACACCCTCACTACCCCACCGCCTGACACTGCACCACCCCACAGTCCTCACCCTCACTGCCCCACCGCCAGACACTGCACCACCCCACACCCTCACCACCCCACCGCCTGACACTGCACCACCCCACAGTCCACACCCTCACTACCCCACTGCCTGACACTGCACCACCCCACACCCTCACACCCCACCGCCTGACACTGCACCACCCCACAGTCCACACCCTCACTACCCCACCGCCTGATACTGCACCACCCCACAGTCCACACCCTCACTACCCCACCGCCTGATATTGCACCACCCCACAGTCCACACCCTCACTACCCCACCACCTGACACTGCACCACAACACAGTCCACACCCTCACTACCCCACCGCCTGACACTGCACCACCCCACAGTCCACACCCTCACTACCCCACCGCCTGACACTGCACCACCCCACAGTCCCCCCCCATACCCCACCGCCTGACACTGCACCACCCAACAGTCCTCACACTCACTGCCCCACCGCCTGACACTGCACCACCCCACAGTCCTCACCCTCACTGCCCCACTGCCTGACACTGCACCACCCCACAGTCCACACCCTCACTACCCCACCGCCTGACACTGCACCACCCCACAGTCCTCACCATCACTACCCCACCGCCTGACACTGCACCACCCCACAGTACCCCACCACCTGACACTGCACCACCCCACAGTCCTCACCATCACTACCCCACCGCCTGACACTGCACCACCTCACAGTACACACCCTCACTACCCCACCGCCTGACACTGCACCACCTCACAGTACACACCCTCACTACCCCACAACCTGACACTGCACCACCCCACAGTCCACACCCTCACTACCCCACCGCCTGACACTGCACCACCCCACAGTCCCCCCTCATACCCCACCGCCTGACACTGCACCACCCCACAGTCCTCACACTCACTGCCCCACCGCCTGACACTGCACCACCCCACAGTCCTCACCCTCACTGCCCCACTGCCTGACACTGCACCACCCCACAGGCCTCACCATCACTACCCCACCGCCTGACACTGCACCACCTCACAGTACACACCCTCACACCCCACCGCCTGACACTGCACCACACCACAGTCCACACACTCACACCCACCGCCTGACACTGCACCACCCACAGTCCACACACTCACACCCACCGCCTGACACTGCACCACCCCCCACACCCTCACCACCCCCACCACCTGACACTGCACCACCCCACAGTCCACACCCTCACTACCCCACCCGCCTGACACTGCACCACCCCACAGTCCACACCCTCACTACCCCACCACCTGACACTGCACCACCCCTCAGTCCTCACACTCACTGCACCACCGCCTGACACTGCACCACCCCACAGTCCTCACCCTCACTACCCCACCGCCTGACACTGCACCACCCCACAGTCCTCACAATCACTACCCCACCGCCTGACACTGCACCACCCCACAGTCCTCACCCTCCCACCCCACCGCCTGACACGGCACCACCCCACTGCCCACACCCTCACACCCCACCGCCTGACACTGCACCACACCACAGCCCACACCCTCACTACCCCACCGCCTGACACTGCACCACCCCACAGTCCACACCCTCACTGCCCCACCGCCTGACACTGCACCACCCCACAGTCCACACCCTCACTACCCCACCGCCTGACACTGCACCACACCACATTCCACACCCTCACACCCCACCGCCTGACACTGCACCGCCCCACAGTCCACACCCTCACTACCCCACCGGCTGACACTGCACCACCCCACAGTCCACACCCTCACCACCCCATCGTCTGACACTGCACCACCCCACATTCCACACCCTCACTACCCCACCGCCTGACACTGCACCACCCCACAGCCCACACCCTCACTACCCCACCGCCTGACACTGCACCACCCCACAGTCCACACCCTCACTACCCCACCGCCTGACACTGCACCACCCCACAGTCCACACCCTGACCACCCCACCGCCTGACACTGCACCACCCCACAGTCCACACACTCACACCCACCGCCTGACACTGCACCGCCCCCACACCCTCACACCCCACTGCCTGACACTGCGCCACCCCACAGTCCACACCCTCACACCCCACCGCCTGACACGGCACCACCCCCTGCCCACACCCTCACACCCCACCGCCTGACACTGCACCACACCACAGCCCACACCCTCACACCCCACCGCCTGACACTGCACCACCCCACAGTCCACACCCTCACCACCCCACCGCCTGACACTGCACCGCCCCACAGTCCACACCCTCGCCACCCCACCGCCTGACACTGCACCACCCCACAGCCCACACCCTCACTACCCCACCGCCTGACACTGCACCACCCCACAGTCCTCACCCTCACTGCCCCACCGCCAGACACTGCACCACCCCACACCCTCACCACCCCACCGCCTGACACTGCACCACCCCACAGTCCACACCTTCACTACCCCACTGCCTGACACTGCACCACCCCACACCCTCACACCCCACCGCCTGACACTGCACCACCCCACAGTCCACACCCTCACTACCCCACCGCCTGATACTGCACCACCCCACAGTCCACACCCTCACTACCCCACCGCCTGATATTGCACCACCCCACAGTCCACACCCTCACTACCCCACCACCTGACACTGCACCACAACACAGTCCACACCCTCACTACCCCACCGCCTGACACTGCACCACCCCACAGTCCACACCCTCACTACCCCACCGCCTGACACTGCACCACCCCACAGTCCCCCCCCATACCCCACCGCCTGACACTGCACCACCCCACAGTCCTCACACTCACTGCCCCACCGCCTGACACTGCACCACCCCACAGTCCTCACCCTCACTGCCCCACTGCCTGACACTGCACCACCCCACAGTCCACACCCTCACTACCCCACCGCCTGACACTGCACCACCCCACAGTCCTCACCATCACTACCCCACCGCCTGACACTGCACCACCTCACAGTACACACCCTCACTACCCCACCACCTGACACTGCACCACCCCACAGTCCTCACCATCACTACCCCACCGCCTGACACTGCACCACCTCACAGTACACACCCTCACTACCCCACCGCCTGACACTGCACCACCTCACAGTACACACCCTCACTACCCCACCACCTGACACTGCACCACCCCACAGTCCACACCCTCACTACCCCACCGCCTGACACTGCACCACCCCACAGTCCCCCCTCATACCCCACCGCCTGACACTGCACCACCCCACAGTCCTCACACTCACTGCCCCACCGCCTGACACTGCACCACCCCACAGTCCTCACCCTCACTGCCCCACTGCCTGACACTGCACCACCCCACAGGCCTCACCATCACTACCCCACCGCCTGACACTGCACCACCTCACAGTACACACCCTCACACCCCACCGCCTGACACTGCACCACACCACAGTCCACACACTCACACCCACCGCCTGACACTGCACCACCCCACAGTCCACACACTCACACCCACCGCCTGACACTGCACCACCCCCACACCCTCACCACCCCACCACCTGACACTGCACCACCCCACAGTCCACACCCTCACTACCCCACCGCCTGACACTGCACCACCCCACAGTCCACACCCTCACTACCCCACCGCCTGACACTGCACCACCCCACAGTCCTCACACTCACTGCCCCACCGCCTGACACTGCACCACCCCACAGTCCTCACCCTCACTGCCCCACTGCCTGACACTGCACCACCCCACAGGCCTCACCATCACTACCCCACCGCCTGACACTGCACCACCTCACAGTACACACCCTCACCCCCACCCCGCCTGACCACTGCACCACACCACAGTCCACACACTCACACCCACCGCCTGACACTGCACCACCCCACAGTCCACACACTCACACCCACCGCCTGACACTGCACCACCCCCACACCCTCACCACCCCACCACCTGACACTGCACCACCCCACAGTCCACACCCTCACTACCCCACCGCCTGACACTGCACCACCCCCACAGTCCACACCCTCACTACCCCACCACCTGACACTGCACCACCCCACAGTACACACCCTCACTACCCCACCACCTGACACTGCACCACCCCACAGTCCCACACCTCACTACCCCCACCGCCTGACACTACACCACCCCACAGTCCCCCCTCATACCCCACCGCCTGACACTGCACCACCCCACAGTCCTCACACTCACTGCCCCACCGCCTGACACTGCACCACCCCACAGTCCACACACTCACACCCACCGCCTGACACTGCACCACCCCCACACCCTCACCACCCCACCACCTGACACTGCACCACCCCACAGTCCACACCCTCACTACCCCACCGCCTGACACTGCACCACCCCACAGTCCACACCCTCACTACCCCACCACCTGACACTGCACCACCCCTCAGTCCTCACACTCACTGCACCACCGCCTGACACTGCACCACCCCACAGTCCACACCCTCACTACCCCACCGCCTGACACAGCACCACCCACAGTCCTCACCCTCACACCCACCGCCTGACACTGCACCATCCCACAGTCCACACCCTCACACCCAACGCCTGACACTGCACCACCGCACAGTCCACACCCTCACTACCCCACCGCCTGACACTGCACCACCGCACAGTCCACACCCTCACTACGCACCTCCTCAACCCCTAACAAACGACGACACAAGACTAACGAGATCTGCCTAAATGTGTTATCCAGGGCCACACGAGCACCGCCGTGGGACTGCCCATTCACCACGCCGACGTGCAGCACCAACCTCTTCCGGCCGCAGTGTCAATCCGGCCAGACGGGAAGGACAATGGGCAGGAGGGCCATCCTCTGAGGCCGGCACACCGAGGCCTGACACACAGAGGACAGACAGAGACGTCAGGATGGACGATTACGACTCATATGAAAGTGTGACGGACGGGGGAGGGGACAGCTAATCCTGAGAGTGACACACGGGACGTCGCGGGATTCGAGGCACGGGGGCACGGAACCTCGCATTGGCCGTGGTCAAAATCCAGCAGGCCATGGTTCCACACAGGAGACAGAGCTGGGGACAGATGAAGACCTAGCGGACGTGGCACTGTTATCACCCACACCCCCCAACATCGCAGATACACTCACCTCGGTTGGGCAAGTTAGTGGCGAGGCCCTGGTACACATTCTGGTGCGCACCACACAGTCAAACCGGTACAGCAGGTGGAGGTAGGAGAAGCCGAGGGCCTGGATGGTCGGAGAGGCAGGCCAGGCCCAGCACAAAGCTGCTAGCCAGACAGCTCCAGCTTTCCTGGCCATCGCAGGCCCAACCACAGACCCGATGCAATTGGCACCCCAGGGACCAGACGACAGGATGACGGCTGTCCCCCGACAACTGCTGGAAGAGTCCATCCACGTCCAGGAGCAGGGAGTGTTGCCGGTCATGGCTGCAACCCAGGCTGACACCACAC